>NW_018022750.1:13406-18601 GCF_002006095.1 Pseudomyrmex gracilis | reverse complement strand
CAGATTTATATATTCAAAATAATCTGTATTAAAACAAACTGTAGAATTGTTAAAACAACTGAATATGTCTTTCTATACAAACAAATTGTCATATCTATTAAAACATGATATCTTCTTACATGAATCACTATTTAATTGACAGCCCGTGACCGCCGCATATAGTTGAATCAAAAACGATTTTGTTACTTTAACATCTTTTTTTTCTCAGTGTAATAGTTAGATGGTTCAATGATCAAAGAATGAGCGAAGTAAAAAAACGATTAAAATAACTGATTTTCGTAAACAATAAATGAAATATAGCGTGAGATCTAAAAAACGCGTCGTGGGGATCACCGGTGACCTCCAATAAATGCAATAAAACATGATAATGTAGTTCAACTTATGTTGTACATAATGTTTTACAATAATATGCATTGCATAGCAAACAATTAATTTTGACACCGTGGGCAAGTCACGTAAAATTGGTGCGACACTCAACGTGTTAGTTTACGTTAAAATAGCAAATCTCTTCAATTCTCAAGAGGCGATAGTTCACGCGCAATGAAGTTGCGCGCGACTCGAGGCACTACGTGCCTTTAGTATGCAAAAATAAATAAATTTGACATTTGTAAAAAAATGAAATATTATCATTCATATTTCATATCAAGAGGCACGGTAGTGCCTCGTGCCAAGTTCACGCGCAACGAAATGGCGCTCAAACTGCGTGAGCACACCGTGCCTCTTATACGCGAAATTCGGATATTTGAGACGTAGGAAGATTTTCACAGAGCAATATTTCAAGAACTACTGAACCGATGACTTTCGTTTTAGTCTCAATCGTTTCAGAATAAAACATTAAACAAAAAAGTTGTTGCGTTTTTCTGTTTGTACTTCTTCTTCTTGTTTTGGAGATACGCGACAATATAGTTTCAAAGTGATAAATTCACGTTCACAAAACTTAAGAAACGTCAATGTCTCCGCTAGACATTGGAGTGTGCAGTTTTATCACGTTTTTTACAGAACGTGGTATTACGAGCGTGGAAAAAAGGAAAAGAAAGAAACAATGAACAAGAAAGAGCGAGAGAGAAAGAGAGAGAAAAAGAGAATAAAAAAACACGTAGTTCGCGTTTTTATGCCAGCAACACCTCCGATAATAACGATTGTTTCGACAATGTTCCTCGCGGCGTAATGATTTTGCGCCAGCAACACATCCGATATAACTTTTTTTAATTAACTGTTTTGAAATTTGGCACGAAATACCTACAAACTATAAACTAAAGAACCCCTCGATAAAAAATCGAGAATAAACTTAATGACTCCTTTAAAGCTTGGCGGAATTCCAAGTACATATCTAGCAAAGACTACTACAGTTTTTTATCTAATGATAAATCTCTCCCCAGAGCATACGACCTTCCAAAAATACAAATCGGGTAATCCCTACAGGATAATAGTTTCATGTGTCAATACACCCATCAGGCCCTAGCCCCCTCCTTGTCCGAATCGATTCAAAATTATTGCAGAATTAGGAGCTATTCATGAGCTTTTGAACTCACCAGGTTAAAAATTTTGAGCTCGTTTTGAGGAGCAGGAATTCCAAGTTTTCGGTGGGGCGGCTGAGTCCTTTTGGACTGCGCCCCCCCACCACTTAAAACTGCAGATATCGAATTGCTCTTCGGGCCAGAATTATGAGCTATTTATGAGCTCTTAACTAACCCTGCTTTAGATTTTTGAGCTGCAACCCCTAGCACGCAAAACTACCTCGAAAGTAATTTTGCAAAAGAGAACCTACTCCTACCTATACACAAAAAAAAACTAGCAACGGAAATATAACAAGAACATTTACAAATAAAAAAATACACACATTACGACCTATACACATCGACCCCGGAGAAAGAATTTCACTTTTTACCCCAAACTACAAGAGAGAAGTACTCTAAAACTAAGACAAACGGATTAGTTCTTTACTAAATGTTGTTCCTTCCTATAGAAGATTCCAAAATATGCAGTTTGCGATTCTTGAAATCTACCCCCGGAATAGAAATTGCACTTTTTATCCCATTTTATAAGAGAGAAGTACTCGAAAAGTAAACCAACCAGCGTAATTCATTAAGAAATCGGGTTCCCTGATTTATGAGCTCGCAAAATACGCAGATTGCAAATTTCGAGCTCAACCCCGCAGTAGGAAATGCACTTTTCACCCCATTTTACAAGGGAGAAGTACTCTACAAATAAACCAACTAGCGTAATTTATTGGGAAATCACGTTCCCTGATTTATGAACTCGCAAAATACGCCGATTGCAAATTTCTAACTCAACCTCCGGAATAGAAATTGCACTTTTTATCCCATTTTACAAGAAAGAAGTACTCGAAAAATAAAACAACCAGCGTAATTCATTGAGAAATCACGTTCCCTGATTTATGAGCTCGTAAAATACGCAGTTTGCGAGTTTCGAGCTCTATCCTGTGGTAAAAGTACAATACATTTTTTACTTCAAATGTATAGTACGTAAAATGTCGTGTTAATATGTGAAAGGAGGAATTATTATTTGCACAGCTCACAATAGTCCGATAAAGTTTTAGTATCATTTTCAATAAAAAGCACAGTTTTATAGTGTTGTTTAAATAAGTTTAGAATATTGTTATAATAAGTGTTCGTAAAAATGTATGTAATAATTCTAACTATATATACAATAGTAATAATAGTAAAAATAATGTATTAATAATACATAATATTTAAAAAATTTACTAGTCGTCATAAAACTAGAGTAGTAATATGTGTTAAGATAGTGAGCTTTGAAAATATAATCTACAAGATGTAATTGCTGCTGTTTAGCAGTAAAATCGTACAGAGAACAAATTAGTGTATTGATTGATTGATTGATTTATTTTCTTTTAGGTTTATTTATTTATGTGTACAGTTATATAACAATTATGTGCATTAAATCTGGAATAAAAATACTATTGTTCTAAAGAAGATGAAGACACCGCATAGTTTTAAAAATCAAATTACGTAATGAATCATAGAGCAAATGAAACATTCATGTATGATTTGCTACATTTAGTGAACTTATGATTATTATAAGTAATGAAACAAAGAACATTATACTTTTTAAAAAAATTGAAATATGAAAAATTATAACATTAATATCTATCTATCTCCACCACCGTAGGTGAGTTAGACCATTGTATATAAAAAATAGATAGATCTCTACTTAAATAAGTTACAATTGTTTAACAATTGTTTTAACAAACATATTATACTTAATTGTAGGTGTACTTTACACTGTTTAACAAAAACGCACTGTTTTTTTAGTTGTACTTTACAATTTTCTTTCATTTATTTCTCTTTTTTAAATAACATCTTTTGTTGTTCTTTGGTCCGCTTGCCTTTTTCATATGCATATTTGCGCTTATTTTGTTGGCATACTGAAAACGCCAATAAAACTAGTAGTCCCTTCGATTATCTCCTATTCCTAGTGTCCATCTATCCCTAAAAATGGGATAAATGGACACTACAATGCAGTTTTTTACACAAGAAAGTATTTGATAATTTTTACATAGGAAGTCTTTAAAAATGTTTCAAATTGATAGAATATGTCGAAAAACTTAAGTAAATATGTATTTAATTGAACGTTTTACAAACAAAATAATAATAATAATAAATAATAATAAATAATAATAAATGATATATTGAAGTATATTGTCTTGTATTTAATCTATTATAACCTTAATGGTTCCTAGAGACAGTTTTGATAATACTCTCCACCTTTTTAATTCTTACCACCCTCGTTTTGGTTTCACCATGTGGGCTATAATAGAATAAATTTCTTAGACATCACCATCATTAAAATCCAAAACACTTTAATACATGACTGGTATCACAAGCCAACTTTCTCTGGAAAATATCTCAATTTCTTTTCTAATCACCCCACGAGCCAGAAAAAAGGCACAGTTATAGGCCTCGTCGATAGAGCTTCCTTTCTATCTCACCCTGATTGTCATACAAAAAATTTTGACATCATTTTTAATATTCTTATTGACAACTACCCACTTGACTTTATTTACAATATTATCAAACAAAGACTCAAACAATTTTTTTAAAAACAATGACTCCAAAAAATTTTTGACAAGAGATACTCCAGATAAACCACCGAGCTGGTTTGTGATGCCTTACATAAACAATATCTCGGGAAGATTTATGAACGCACTTCCTAATGATACAAACATTCGTACTGCCTTTTATAGCATGGATAAATTGAATAAATTCATTAAAGTCTTGAAAGATCCTTTACCTCCATCTTCTCGTCCATTCGTAGTATACAAGATAAACTGTCGTGATTGTGACGCTTTCTATGTAGGACAGACTAGCAGAATGTTATAAACAAGAATTAAGGAACATAAAAACCATATAAATAGAAATACTACTCAAGTTCTACTATAAATAGAAATACTACTCAAGTTTGTAATATCCGATCACAGAATCAATTTCTCTCATGATTTCGACTGGAGCAGTGTTGAAATCCTAGATAGCGCAAGATCCTACAACAAACGATTAATATCGGAAAGGCTACACATAAGGAGTCAAAATCGCAGTCTCAATCTACATAGCGATACTGAGAACTCAGACAAATCTTACTTACCTTTTGTCGATAGTCTAAGTCTCAAAGACCACGTGACTTTGATTTTTAGTAACCGTTTCTCGATACATTGTTTTTCTCTCAGTTACCATCTTAATCTTGTGAAGTTGTGGTCTTCATATCAAGAGGCACGGTAGTGCCTCGCGCCAAGTATATGCGCAAACAAAGTGCGCGCGTGCTGCGCGAGGTACCCCTCTTATACGCGAAATTTAGCCGAGAGCCTTTTCGAGATTGTCCAATCTCAACAACGGCTAAACCGATCGAGTTCGGCCTAGACTCGATCGAAAGTTGAGATCGAGGCACGAAAAAAAGTATTTCGCAATTTTTTTCGTCCGTGCCTTCCCAACGGATTTATCTCGCTCCAAAGTCCAAAATCCCGAAAAATTAGGTTTTATAAGATTTAAGAAACGTGGTCGTCGTCGTCGGACAGTTAATGCGCGACTTCACCGCCAGAGCCAAACGTGCCCTTTCTCTTGTCACTATTTCTATGTAATTCTTGTTGTTACTAGTGGCGATTTCTATGTATGTATATCAAAACGAGAAGAGAGAATTTTATATTACACTGTACAATAATAATA
>NW_018022750.1:0-12275 GCF_002006095.1 Pseudomyrmex gracilis | reverse complement strand
ATATTCTAAATCAATAAAAAGTTTCAAATATTGTATGACCACTGCACTTTTTATATAAAGCACTCATTGATGTAAGAAATGACTTCGCCTTGCGTGGAAAATCTTAAACTATGTCGAATCATACAT
This sequence comes from Pseudomyrmex gracilis, assembly GCF_002006095.1. Classification (NCBI taxonomy): domain Eukaryota; kingdom Metazoa; phylum Arthropoda; class Insecta; order Hymenoptera; family Formicidae; genus Pseudomyrmex; species Pseudomyrmex gracilis. The sequence continues at coordinate 12,149 of NW_018022750.1, read as the reverse complement.
ATAAATTTCGATTTGTGTGAAATGTCAAAACCTCATGTGGAATGTTTCAAAATAAAAAATATTTAATGTAAAAAAACTTGTCGCGGCCGCACTTCGTCTTTAGTTTTTAGTGCAGCCGCGCCAAGTTTTTTTACATTAAATATTTTTTATTTTGAAACATTCCACATGAGGTTTTGACATTTCACACAAATCGAAATTTATATGTATGATTCGACATAGTTTAAGATTTTCCACGCAAGGCGAAGTCATTTCTTACATCAATGATGAGTGCTTTATATAAAAAGTGCAGTGGTCATACAATATTTGAAATTTTTTATTGATTTAGAATATTTTCTATTTTTACTATGCACGTCATATTCACATCCACATGACGACCACAATCGCTGCTCATACTCTGTGAGTTTTTATATTAATTTGCATTTACAGGTATACATTTTTTTAACATAATCCTTTTTGTGATCATCTGTATTTTTAGTTTATATTGAGAATGACCTGAACCGAAGGTCGAAACGTTTATACACTATACATCATCATATCATATGTTGTTTAAACAAACAAATCATACTTACAACATCATACTTACATTACACTACAACATCTGTGTCTTTTGTCCATTACCAAACTTGTTTCTTGTATACTTTAACTTTATGAAGTACAAAATTAAAAAGTGACTTTATACTACAAAACATTCTTTTTTTATAAAACTTGTTTTACAAAAGTAAATAATACTACAAAATACAAAATGTGTGATATCTCGAAAACCTTATCTTTTCAAAAAAAAAGTAAAAAAAGCGCCAAGTACACGCAGAACTTGTTTTCGTATTTAAATTAATAAATTAAAAATTGATTTAATATAATCAAACCTCGGCAACTCGAATCTCAAGAAAAGAGCTAAACTCTTCGAGTTGTAGAGGTTTTGACTTATCACAGTTTGTTTTCTTTTCCGTGCAGCGGACGGGAATAAACGAAATTTTTGTTTTATAGAGGTTTTCGAGTTATAGAAGTTCGAGTTATCGAAGTTTGACTGTACTACAAAAAATTATTTTTCTCTAAAATCTATTTTACAAAATACAAAAAGTTTTTTCTTTATAAATCCTAACCTAGTTTACAAAATATTATATACAAAACATTTTTTCTTTAAAAATTTGTTTTACAAAAGAAGTAAATAATAAATAATATCAAAAAGTAGCACTCAAGTAAACTTTTGTACATTATTATATTGAAAAACAATATACAATAAAAAACAATATAGAATACAAAACCAATATACAATAACATACTTGTGTCATAAGTAAGACTATGCCTTAACTTTGTTTTTATTATAAACTACAAAACATTTTTTCTCTAAAAACCTGTTTTATTGTTGAAAAACAATATACAATAGAAAACAATATAAATTAAAAAAACAATATACAATAACATAATTGTGTTGATAATAAGACTACGCTTTTTTTCGTGTGAATATTAACCCTTAGCGCTCCGTTGGCTCCGCTACGGAGCCATCTGTCATTTGTTCCGTAACTCCGTAGGCTCCGCTGCGGAACCAAATGTTTTTAGCATGATTACGCTTAAGATTCACCATGGTGAATTACAAAATTTAAAATTTATTTTTTATTTACAAAAAGAAAGTGCATATGTATAAAATAAATAAAATCAAAAATATTCACAAGCACGTGTAATTCTTTTCACTTAAAATAAGACTCCTTCTTCTCACTCGTCCCGCTGCGAAAATGTGCCGGAGTTGCTGGTAGGCAGTGGTACAAAAACGTGCGGAGCGCTAAAAGTTAATAACTAATGCTAACAAGGGGAGCACCAGACATTGTCCCCTTTGATTCTGATAAAATTTATATACATTGTAGATCTACTCTCCCACTAATTCGTCGTAAAATATTACGACGCGCTTCTCAAACATTTGCGAGAAAAACGCATTTAAAGTTTTGCGTGTACCTTATATAGCATAAAATAAGTATAGGTTGGCAGCTAGAAGCGGCGTGGCTTAGCGCGTAAGGCGCGCGGTTATAACGCTGCGTATTGCCGGTTCGAATCCTTTTTAGGCAAATTTTTTTTTTTTTTTTTTAAATTTATGGTGTCGCATATTATACATTCTTATAGATATGTATTTTTTATATTTTACTTCAACAATTAGTTTTTGAATTATAATTTAAATTATAACATTAATTATATTTCAGAATTATGATATTTATTTATTTCTAATGCGTTATATGTTGTGTAATTTCACTTTATAAACATGTTATGCAATAACCATTATACTTGAAATTTATGTGTTACGCAATAAATACATTTTAAATTATTATCTACTTTTGCCGAGATTGTTATTTTTGTATATATATAGCTGCCAATCTATACTTATTTTATGTTATATAAGGTACACGCAAAACTTATAATTTAAATTATAACATTAATTATATTTCAGAATTATGATATTTATTTATTTCTAATGCGTTAAATGTTGTGTAATTTCACTTTATAAACATGTTATGCAATAACCATTATACTTGAAATTTGTATTACGCAAAAATTTGTGTTACATTTTAAATTATTATTTACTCTTGCCGAGATTGTTATTTTTATCGCGACGAGTATCGACTATCTTCAATGTCCCTTCTTGGTAAGGGCATCTGTATTGTAAAATCATATACAAGTATATGTACAATCATGTACTAGTCGCAGTCCGCGGCCTAAAACCTTCACATTATTACTCGGGACAATGACCTTCATAACATATGTAAAAATTATTGAAATCGGAGGTGGCTCCTAATCTGCAAAATTACCGTATTTTGTAAAACAGTTTTTCGAGAAAAAGAATTTTTTGTAGTATTAAATCAATTTTTAATTTATTAATTTAAATACAATACGCGTGTTGTGCGTGTACTGAACGCTTTTTCTTACCTTTTTTTTTTTGAAATGGTAAGGTTTTTGAGATATCACACATTTTGTATTTTGTGGTATTATTTAATTTTGTAAAACAAGTTTTATAAAGAAAGAATGTTTTGTAGTATAAAATTCATATTTTATATTCTTATTTTATATTCATATTTCATATTCATATTTTATATTCATATTTCATATTCATATTTCATATTCATATTTTCATAATCATATTTCATATTTATATTTTAGTAATGACAAAAATATATAAATAAATATAAATTTTTTTTGTCTCAATCGATTTGTATCGAAAAAATGAAGAAAAAAAAGTTTATGTATTTTTCTTGTCTGTATTTTCTATTCAAAAAAATTGAAAATAAAATCTAAAAAGTATAAAAATTTGTGTTAGAAATTTTTCGGCCAAAATGTGCAACTTCATAGTTTTTATATCAAATGGCAATAAATCTAGAGATGGAAGATAGAAAAGAAAGACAGAAAAGAAAGAAAAACAATAAGAAAAGAAAAAAAAAATAATATGTAAGAGAGAGAAAAAATAAGAACGAAAAAAAAGAAATTAAGAGAGAGAGAGAGAGAGAGAACGCAAAAGTGATAAGTTTTTGTGAAAGTAATTAAAACTAAAAAGAAGGCGATCAGTTCAGCAATTGATGAAATATAACAAAAAGAGTTTCCTCATATAACAGCCAAAATCTTAAGTATTTTTTAAAGAATTTCTTTAAATGAAAAATATAAAACGCAATCTTTTTATATGGTATTCTTTTAATATTATAGTTTAAAATTAAACTGTGTTTGTTATATTTTATTAATATTTTGATTATGCTTTTTGTAGTCAAAGATAGCGTCTTGAAAAAGATAGTGAACTTGACGCCGGGACTGTTAGAGCAAACCTTGACGCGGGTACGGGGGAAATAACTGCTCTAACTTTTGAAGCACTTGATAGTTTTTAATGGAAATTTTGAGAAAAGGAAGAGATTGCTTTTATAAGTAAGAATTTACACTTTTTAACATGTAATTATTTTTTTAACATGCAGTGGTTCTCAACTTGTTTATAAAGTTAAACATTTATATTAACATTTGTCAAATTTATATTATTAAAGTGTATTTATAAAGGTATATTTATAAAGTATAATAAAGTATTTTTGTAAAAAGAAATATTTGTCAAATTTATCAAAGTATTAATTCTAAATTTAGTCCTTCTCTCATGTCTTTATGTGACAGAAGATTTGTTCATACACGCTTCTGAAGTTTAAAAAATAATCTATCTGAATAGTAGTTATTTCTCGAGGGGTGACCTCAGGTTCAGATATGGATAATCAAAGTGTTATTGAAAAGAGGCGTTACTGAACTATTTGCCAAGTGATTTGCAGATATATTGAATTTCAATATCCATTTGATAATCTATCTGATTTCTTTGCACTCATTTTGATTAGTATGTCTGCGTTAGATGTCTGTGTTATGAAAAAAATGAAGAAAAGTATAAACTTCTAAAATAAAGCAAAAACTTACTCATCTCTACCCATAATTTTGCTAAAAACTAGAGTTGCAACAGGTAAAAATGTAGACCAAGAATCGTGTATTTTATATTTTTTAACAAACGTCAAGTATTGTAAGAGCAAATACTTTCTTCATGAAGGCTGAACTCTTGTTTATCTATTGCTTTAACATGAACACAGTGTTTGCGGCAGAGCCTGAGCGTCAAATTATCTAATCGCTCATATACACCATTCCAGTGTCGATAATCGCGAAATAAATCAAGAAGTGGCAGACAATATTTAATTATTCTAACTTGTAAACCATCTGTTATGACGTTTCTGAAGAGAAATTGAACAATTTATAGCGTTTTATCTACTTATTTTTGCGAAAAATCTAAATAACGCACATATGCGTTCCCCGGCGTCAAGGTGTGAAGGTGAATTCAGCTCACAGTCCATCTAAAACAAAAAATTCAAAAGATTCACGTGAAGTTGGCCCCGCACTTTTTGAATTTCATATTTTTAATATTGCAATTATGCCGTATTGTGCTATCTTTGTGCCGATTTGTGTCGCAAACTGCGGCTCAATAATTTAAACAATTTTTCAGAAAATTAAAAAAAACGAAAGTTTTGCTAGCCCCGCACTTTTCGAATTTTGAAGTTTTCTTGATTGCGTTGTATTGTGCTAGAGTTGTGCTACTTTGTGCCGCAAAGCGCAGCTTAATAAATTAAGCCATATTCGAGAAAAAAAATTTTTTTCTAGTCCCGCACTTTGTCACAATCGAGCTCATTTTATTTAAACAAATTTGTTACAAATTTGGGCCATGTTGTGCCGTTAAACACTTTTTGTTATATTATTCCGATAAGCTGAAAACAATTGGTAAAGATAAAAAAATTAATACTACATAAATCTTCCATTAGCATCACATATCAGAATACTAACATTATTTTGTATAGCATTTCTTGATATGCTTGATATTCTATAACTTGTGTTGGTATATTAAATTCCTTAGAAAGGATAAATTGACAAACAACTGTAAATAATTGTAAAGGTTTTAATAGCTTTGATTACAAAGCTATTAAAACACAAGTGGAGGTAAGAAAAAATTTAATATTTTTGTATTCTTTTTACTTGTGCCAGATTGTGCTGGACAAATGCAACAACTTTTCTTAATGACAAAATGTCGTCAGATCATTAGTTTGCGATGTGCATTAGAATTAGAAACATAAATTTTAGGAATACCAAACTTTACATTCCCGTAACTTTTAAACGGAAAGAGATAATCCAATTCTACAAATTGTGCCAACTTGTACTATCAAAGGTGAAGAAATAACGGGCAAAAAAAGCGTCAACACTCACAAGAATGTGTGAATTATCTATTAAAACTTAATGGGGATGAAAAAATCTAATATTATCGAATTGTCTTTACTTGTGCCAGATCGTGCTGGACAAATACAACTTTTCTTAGTGAAAAAATATCGTCAGATTGTTAGTTTGCGATGTGCATTAGAAACTAGAAACATAAATTTTCGGAATACCAAACTTTACACTCTCGTAATTTGTAAACGGTAACATACAATCCTGCAATGTGTGCCGGGTTTGGTTATCGCGAAATCAGCAGGAGATAAGAAATAAAAGTGTTAAGAATTGTGAAGTTATTAAAAGTTAAGTAAAAATTGCGAGAAAAAAAGTCTGATATATGCTATAGTGTTCTAAACAAACGCACAATTATTTTTTCCAATAATGAAATACTGGCAGTGAATTTGTGTTTAGTCAATGTTAAGAAATTGTTATTGTTTTGAACTATACTTATGAATGATTATATAAAAGACCTATATTATAATTTAATGTGAATGTATGAGAAAAAGATATACCGCTTTCTGCGTTACCCGAAACCAACGACGTGGACGTAGCGGTATTCTGGTTTCTTTTTTTCATTTTCATTTTTACAATTTTTTGTGGATGTTTAAGTTTTATATTTTTTTGTATTTTTAATAGTATAATAGATTAGCAGAAAATCTGAGTTTTGGTATTAAAGTAATAGTAATAATATATTTAAGAAAAATCCGTTTCGCGTGCAATATAAATGATTAAATGCGATTTTATTTTGTAATTTTTTGGTTTTGTTTTTGGATGTTTAATTAAATCATTAAATGCCTCGGTGACCTAACAGGGAAGGCGACGGCCCGGAAAGCCGGAGTTCCAGGTTCGACTCCTGGCTGAGGAGTTTTTTTTTTGCAATATTTTAAATCAATTAGGGGGGGGTATTCGGGGTCTATCATATATGAGATGCAAAACTAGCATCCTATATGAATTTAAGAATTGAAATTTCAATTCGAAAAACACGTGAAAAACGTGAATTTTCTTATATATGTGTATACACATATAAGACATATTTTCCGCACAACATCCTGCGAACGGCTCTTTAAGACTTATTTATTCATTTATTAAGTTTAATAAACTTCATGAGCCCGAGGAAGATCCTCAATTTAATATTGATTGTTAAATCATTAAATTCTATCCATTGAGATCTTTGGTAGGAATATCCTACATAGTGGCCGTTATCGGTATCACCGTATCGTGCTAACGTGCTCGCTAAAAGAAAAGAATTATCGCTAATCTGAAGTTTTTGCGGAAATTCTACAAAAAATTGTTCTTTTTTTTATTATATTCTATTGCGTCGCATTCTATAAAAATTTGTTTTCCATATTTTATTTTTCTGTTTCTACGTTGCTTACAGCAGATGGATATATTATTTAAGATATATCTTCTAATATAGCCGTAGATAGCTTCTCATATCCGTGCTTTGTAATAATGTCTACATTACTGGGAATCAATACAGATTGACGTGTTACGTCCTGGCCCACGGTTACGGTCGGGCTATGGTGGAGTAACAGAGAGCTGTCGTTTCTCTGTCTATCTCCGCACAGCAGGTTGGCGATCCCGCTGCAACAGAGTCGAGCGAGTTTGCTTATGTTCGTCGACAGGTCAACGGCGTACGCCGATCTTACTCTGTCTAGCGAACACTCACTCGTTGATCTCTTATCAAGTCTGGAGAATTAACTCCACGGACTAAGAACGAGACCGTGCGATCAGTTGAGTATGTGGAATGATGAGAGGTCGTCTTAATTAAACAGAGAAATTATGATACATATGATATTAATTTATTCATTTAATGGGTGTTAGGATTACAATTTTGAGATGTGTATTCGTGTGGATGAATGTGGTATCGCGAATTTTACATTGAAACGGAGGGTCATTGCTCGGAGGCTAGAGAGGGGGAATATATATATATGTGTGGATGCGTGACGCGAAGTGTGTGTGAGGGGCCTCCGGCGAGGTTTTACAGGTGTAACTGTGTCGGTAGCATGTTTAGATGCCGATTCGTGGTGTAGAGATCATTCCAGATCAATTTCTATTATTTCCTGGATTTTTGCGGAACTTGGAGGGAATATTGTATAAAAATGGTGGACGGAAACTAGACGGATATCATCTATATAAGGGAATTTAACTGAGAGGAGTTTGCTAGCTGGAGTGGTGGTTATTACCCGGAAGATTTCGGAAGGATCTGTTGTTAGAGGGTCAAGGACAAAGGGGATTCTTTCCGGATTTGCTTTTTTATAGGTGGATGCTAATCGGAGAAAGTGTTGAAATCTAGGATCGAGCGGAAGGGTGGTTGATCTTGTCGAATCGGAGGATTCATCATCTGCGGGTTCATCTCTGGATGTAGATGGTTGAGGGGAAGGAGAGCAAGGGGGAGGTGGAGGAGTCGGCGCGGCTTGCAGATCCGCGGGATTTTCTGAGGGGTGAGCGGGTTCGGAGTGCGTAGGAGAGGGGGAGCGAAGAGGTGAAAGGGGCGGATTGTTCACAGGCGAACAAGGGGAGGATTGTTCGTCTGCGGGAGGATCGGGAGTTATCGGTGAGTAGGAGGGAGCGTCATGCCACGAATCGTCGTGTGTATGTGTGTCTGTGTGTGCGTGTTCCGAAGGTGTCGGTGAGTGTGAGTGCGCGTGCAATTGATTTATATGTATATCGGTGGGGTTTTCTATCCTATTGTCGCTGCCGGAATCGTCTCCTAATGTCGGAGGGGAGGTGGCGTCAATGGGCCTGGTCGGCTCCGCTTCGTCTTGCGCGAGCGCTGCCGCTCGTCGCAATTTTGCGTTGCGTCGGTAGCGCTGGGCCTTTTTACCCGCTCGCGAAATTCTCTGCCGGAGTTCCACTTAAACGATTTTATGCGATTACAATTTATGTTATTGTTTTTTGTTATTGATTGGCTTCGCGACCGTTTTCGGAGATGTCGAGTCTTGTTTACCACGTGGTTTAGGGAAGAAAATGAAGAAAAGGAAAAAAAAACTTCGGCTGCCACCCGAGACGGCTATACACCGCGAGTAGCCCTTCCGAAAACTTCGGCTGCCACCCAAGACGGTTACACCGCGAGTAGCCCTTCCAAAATTTCGGCTGCCACCCGAGACGGCTATACACCGCGAGTAGTCCTTCCAAAATTTCGGCTGCCACCCACGACGGTTACACACCGCGAGTAGCCCTTCCGAAGATTTCGGCTGCCACCCAAGACGGTTACACACCGCGAGTAGCCTTTCCGAATTTTTATAGATTTGTTTAATTTGTTCGTTCTCGATATCTCAAAAAATCAATCGCGACGTCAGCTTTTTTGTTTCGCGAGAAGTGGAACCTCCGTATATATAATGATGTGGACTTACTACTTATGTGACTACTGGCTGCGATTTCCTTTCCCTTCGGCTCGTGCGGCTGGCTAGGTAGTTCACAACCTGGTGCGGCTTCGGTGTTCGGTGGATTCTCGACGCACTATTCGCACTTGCACTTGTAACTTATGCTTGTTTTGCTCACTGAAATCGGCTCTTTTCAGATACGCGGCGCGGTTCTTTCTGAGTTTCCGATTCCGAGGGCCCCGGCTTATATACCGTTTTAGTAAGCAAGGACTCTCCCAATCGGGAACTCAGTTGAGCTTTGCTGGTTCTTATTTGTTAATTAGTCGGTCGGGCGACTTCCGAGATCGCCAATCGGCGACGATCTCTCGCTTTGGTCGCCTCGTACGATTTTTCGGGGAAGGAAAAAGGGAGAGTGTTGTCTTTTCGATCACGCCGCATAGACCCCCTGTTGTTTGTTTGTAATAAAAATGCCGGAGTTTCTATTTGCGCCGGTCGCTCTAATTTTTATGATCGGCGTTTTCATGACCCGGAGATATCCGGGTTTGTTTGGAAAGCTGCTCGAATAGTTATCTAAAATTTCGTGTTATTGCTAGGCGCAGTTTATCTTTCCGGGCGCCGATATAATTTTCGTTTAAAGAATTAAAGAATCTTTTCAGGCTCTGAAGTTTCTAAACTAATAAATATATATATTCGGTCATAGGAGCCGTTCGCTAGGTGTTGTGCGGAAATTATACGTGTATATATATCCATATATACGTGTTCACATGTAAATTTTTACACGTGAAATTCGAATTGAAATAACAATTCTAAATTTTCGTAAAATAATTTTTGTTTGTTCTCCTATCGTCTGGAGTTTTAAGTTTCCAAACGATAGGAGACCCGTTCGAGTTATTTATTATCAAAAAAAAGGGGTTTGCTATGCGTTGGCGCGTCGCGTCGCAGCAAAAAGGAGATCGTGGAGTCTCCAGGACGTAACAGACGCATGATAATGTTAGAACATACGACGCAATTTTTTACTTCTGTATAGCTAAGATTGTTTTTGAAAACGACATATTATGCAACATTTCCTATGCTTGAGAAACAGTTTATAGTTATATTATTTTTGTCAATCTGAGTTTTTTAATTATTAATACTCATTAATATTTCGGCTTTTTATTTATACGTAGCTTAGCTGCAACCATTTTTTAAAAAGCACGTAATAAATCGCATGATATTAGTATCGGATATTTTAATATTAATTTTATAATTTTTGTTAATACATGCACATATATATATATATATATATATATATATAATTACGGACGCGATACTATCAAACCCACATATATTGATAACTACAACTTTTTTTTATTGATAGTTAAAAATGAACATAGGCTTTGTACAGGAACACCAGTTTGCAGGTTTGCAACTCCTATACGTGTCTTTCCTGTACGAGTTATATCTCAGTCCGGGCAATTGCCCACATATGTTTTTCTTTTATTTGCTTGTGTTGTATTTTTGTTTCTCCAGTTATGTTCTAAATTTAATTTGTTTAATTTGTTTGTATCATCTGATATAACGTCACTTTTCTCAGAATGAGATTTTACTCTAATACATGTCGGCGAATTAGAGTTGGTTTTAAATTTTGATTGGTTGAGCATAATTGGAAAGTTTGATGTGTCTTTAGGCAGAATGCTTTCTTTAATAGTCGGATTAATGCGTTCAGTCTCACTTATCNAACTACTGATGACGTTAGTTTTTGTAACTGATTTATTATTTTTAGCAGAAGGCAGAGAATCATGTGTCGACATAGCCAATAGTGATCTGTCTGCAAACGATCTTAAATGAGTGATTACAAATTTGTCTGCTCTCATTGGACGTTCTTTATTTTTCAATAAGATATGCTTAACATAACATCTTTTATCTTAGATTTTGCAGGTGATGAACTAGCATTTATCTGTCCATATCGAACAATAGAGATCATTACTCCTGAATATAATAGGAAATAAGAAAGAAGTGTTTTTAGTTTTTCACTTAATTGCGGAACGTAATATGGATTTGCCGTGTCACATTTTGGTTTCTGCTAGCGTTCTGCGACAGTCTTTGATAAGATTACTAAACAAGATTACCACGACGCAATATTACAATTTGTTATTTCCAAATCAAAATTTTCATCATCTTGTGTATTGTTATCATCTTTCTCATATGATCTCTTCAATGTCTTTTATATGATTTGTAATAAGAATACGAGCAGATTCCGATGGAGAATTATTTCCATCATTACTTTTCCCAATTTCCTCGCTGAGAGATAATAAAATAATACTTCTTACTAATTCGACGAAATAAAAAATGTTCGTCTGCTTTGTTAATAAAGCCATAGCGCGTATATAAAATTTTTTACTTTCGGATTTAGTTGCAAAAAGAATTTCCACCTAGACATTATATGCATATAATGACAAATATCAAGCCGTATAAAGCACTTTGGTATTCCGACAGTATGTTCTGCTAAAATTAGAGCAAAACAGGTTAAATAATGTTTTAAATTAGTATCTTGGCCAAAAGCTTTTACAATAGCATTAAGAGGGTCTTGGAGTAAGACCCGAAGTCCGCACTGGGGTCTCTGCCCGGAAAGTGGCGCCCTCAGTGGTTAAGTTATTCCGTCCTTCTTTTAAAGTGAGACGGGCAATCGCGCTGTTTATCGCGTCACCGGTCTTTCGTCGCAAGGCTCGAGCCGGCCAGCACCAAAAACACTGAAGTGGTGGGGATACGCACACAACCGAGAACCGCCGTCCGTGTGCGCTCGTGGAAAAGTGCAGACATACTATGTTCCGTCTTCTTTCCACCAAGCCGAGCTATAAGGCGAGACACGAGGCACGTTGAACGCTTGTTGCGTATGACGTGAAATGCGACAACGTGAAATGCTTTTTCAGGATTTACAGTCTTGAGAAAAAATAGTACATAATATTGTTCATAATAATAACTCATCTCAAGATGCTTTACATATTTTTACTAATTATTAATATGAGAAATGTGATATTTCGAAAGTTTTTAGAATATTGAAAAACATTAAATATTTAGATAAAGTATATATAGATAAAGTAT
>NW_018022749.1:16481-18264 GCF_002006095.1 Pseudomyrmex gracilis | reverse complement strand
TAGAGAAAGAATATTTGTAAAAGGAATCTGCAGTTTATACATTTCTGATTGGAAAGCATTAAATAACTTATCTGCACTACAATCTCTTGCATCAAGATTAATTAATTTTACTAACTGAGATCTAACATCTAAAGTTTCNGAATCAACATATCGCACAAGAAACGTCATCCATTTTTCATTAGTTATATCCGATGTCTCATCAACAAAAATAGAAAATTTTGTATTCCTAATGCTATTAACCACACATTCTGTTTCTACCGGACATAAAACGTTTGATATAATATTTTTACACTTTGTTTGACCCATGCTCATGCTTTTCAACACATTTGGATCGTTTCCTAGTTGTTGAAAAAAACTGAGAATCTCTTTTGCAGTTTGATGCGGAATATTCTTTTCAGTAATTAGTGCTGCATATCTAATTTCTGCAGATTTTTTCCGNTCTTTAAATGACAAAAGAGATTCATCAGTTTGCGTATTCAAATCGTCATTCCATTTGTTCGTTTCAATATCGCTTTTATTAAATTTATCCGTGTGCACTTTGGATTCTGCGTGTCGCTCTATGTGTGATAAATTACCTGTAATGGATTTATTACAAATTGTGCAGAATGCGGCGTTTATATTATTAGGGACTTCGCGTAACCACAATCGAAATTCTTTTATTTCTAACCATTGTGGTTGAAATCGTTTTNTATGTTTTGCATCTCTCTCGTCCCTATTATCTGCACAATTTTCTTTAATTTTATTCTTGTGACACGCAGAATCCGCGTGTCTGGATACGTGCGATGAGCCACACGAGAAATTTTTATTACATATATTACAAAAATACATCGTATTGTCANTGGATACTTGGCGTATCCAAGACTTGTAGCGATCATCGCTGAGCCAAGCCTCTACAAATTTTCGCTTAGTTTTTGATTTCTCCGTGTTTTCCATCAGATAAATAAAATAGAAACGAAAACGTGAAAGAAAGAAAGAAAGAAGAGAAGTTAAAGATAGACAATAAAAATGAAATGAGAAGTGCGAAAGAAAGATAAAGAAAAAAGTGAAATATAGTATATTATTGTAAAAATGCGAAGAAAAATGTAAGGAAAAACAAGAAAAAGTAATAAAAGAATGTAAACAGAAATTAGTAATACCAAATAGCTCTTGAAAACAGTAACGTCGAAGATAGCAAAATGCTAGACTTTGTTGATGAGCTACAACAAAAGGCTAGGTTCGGTGAGACGCTATTAGCGCTGTTCGCGTTATTCTATCTTTTTTATTTCTTAGACGGAAACAAAGATAGAATGATGCAATAGCGCTAATAGCGCCCTTTCCGAATCTGACGAACCAATTTCGCGGAAAACGCGCACCGCCCGCGGATCGCGAGTGTATCATTATTAAGTCATTGCAAAAGCTTGGCACTGTTTTGAAAGATGGCGTTGAAATAATATTGAGTGGACACTGGCAAGAAGGCATATTATATCTTGTTGGATAGGTCTCATCAGTTGTCACATAAACCACAAAGTAGCACGATTTGAGTTGTCTACGTTGTAATTTTTCAAACAATGGCGAATATTTCCAAGATTAAAAAAAGCTTGTTGACATGATATATTGTGTTTATATTACCCAAAAAATTGTCAAAATTTGTGCACTGACCTAATAAATTACGCAAAAAAGATATTGCTCGAATGACGAGTCCATCTAAATGTTATAATATCAACGCATTGTAGAAACTCACAATATATATTTGTGTAAAATGGTTATTTATTTAATATAACATTTATTTATTATAAAAATGTAC
>NW_018022749.1:14237-15666 GCF_002006095.1 Pseudomyrmex gracilis | reverse complement strand
CCTGGACCCCAGGGAACACCAGTTTAGCTGTGAAACCGAGGAAGGAGTCCACGGAGGATGAAAAGAAACTTAAAGGGGGAACACACAGCGGAACGAAGCACTGTCTGTGATAAACGAATGGACCTTTTATTTTGTAGTGCTTCGTTTGTTTTGTTCAGTTTGAGTAACCAAGTTGTTTTATTTTATTTTATGTAGCAAAGTTAAGCGTAAAGGTGTAAGCACGAGGGTGCTGCCTGTGTCATTTATTTGCGTTGGTTACTGTTTTTGTTTATTTCGTGGTTTTAACTGTAGTTTTGTTTTGTAAAGCGGGTACGCTAACTTTGTGTAGGAAAGGTCGCAGCGGAGCGTGAAGCAAAGACAACGCGGAGCGCTAGTTCACGTAGGTTAGGAAGTTTTGCCTGTACGTGCACAAACTTTGAGGATAAGGGAAAAAGGATAAGGAACAATACACACATCAGACAGTTGAGTAACACATACACGTCACACATACACAATTGTAGCCCTTAAGTCGCACTTTTCACACATAACACATATACACTCAAACACACACTTAAGGGACAATACACACACCAGACAGTTGGGTAACACATATACGTCACACATACGCAAAAATAGCCCTTAAGTCGCAACTTTTGGTTCATACCACACATACACTTAAACACACACATAAGAAAAAAATTACACACCACGAGTTTAGTTAACACACACATATTACACACACCAAATTTCGTCACTTAGGTCACATGTTTAGATCACACTACACATACATTCAAACACAGATTTAAGAAAACATACACACACCACTCATACAACAGTGACACACATAACACACACACCAAGCGACAGCCCTTATGTCCAAAGTTGAGGTTGTAGCCAGGGAAACTGCGCATGCGCGTATGGCGCTACTTCGCGGCGGCGGAGTAGATGCTTAACGAAGAAGAAGGCGCGCAGCGCCACGTACAGTCAGTCGTGTCGCAGAGTTCAACACGGACGGACGTACCGTGACATTTGAGCAAGATAAATCTGCGGAATACTCAAAAGTAGTCGTAATACGAAGCTCACAGCGTGCGGATGCGTCGCGAGAGTTGAGCTAGATATAATCGTGGTACGCTCAATAAGAAGTAAAGTTATTAGTATATATGTATTTTTATATAAAGACACGATTCGTAGTGTTCGAATAAAGACTAGTGTTACTTTGCTTAAGGCAAATTGACTGTGTGTTAAATATACTTACCTGTACCATTCCCGACATCCTGGAGGCGTTGTCCCGACTTGCAGATGTTCCGGGATTCCTGAAACAGAAAGAAAACATTGGTACCTTGGTAATTGGAGGGAAAATTACCTGGCGACGGGCGTGTTCCGTTTGACCACAGTACGATTCGACACCGCTCGATTCGACACAGATTTATTCGACACCAAATTATTCGAC
>NW_018022749.1:10444-12752 GCF_002006095.1 Pseudomyrmex gracilis | reverse complement strand
CGGTGTCGAATAATTTGGTGTCGAATAAATCTGTGTCGAATCGAGCGGTGTCGAATCGTACTGTGGTCAAACGGAACCCGCCCCTTCGCGCCGGCTTAGTAGACTCGCACGCGGGGAAGAAGGCGTGCGACGCCCAGAGATCACTCGTAAGAGAACTAACATGCCGGACGGACGTGCGTACAAGCGAGCATGCATAAAAAATAGTTCAAAAGACTCAAAGTACATATAAGTGATTTATATTAGTATATTTTATACCGTTAGTGTATAGACAGTTTTAATAAAGTACGTAAAAGTTTTAATAAAAATAAGACTGTGTGGGTCATTGTGTGACTTTGTGTATCCGATCCCGTGTGAGGCGTCAATTCCGTTCCGAAGAGAGACACCGGAGAAAGTTGGGGATTGACATAGACCAAATTCTTGGTATTTGGAAGGAAAAAATACCTGGCGACCAGACAGGAGGGCGTAAAGCGTGAGTACCCGGCCAAATTAATATCTAACCCCGATCACAACCTAACAGAGAACGCGAGGCGACAGATGTTCCTACGCGCCGTTTTCACGTATGGCAAGGACAGACGACGATAAACGGGCAGGCCTCATCAATAAATATATTTTTGATCTGCTATTCACAATTTTGCCAAATTGTTTTACTAGTAAATAGCAACTTCAAAAACCCCAAATAAAAATAAATTTGTTTTTAATTGCAGCTGCACGCGAATCAAGCCATGTATTTGTTTTAGAATATCTCACATGAAAATTAGAAGTACGGGGTGAGTGAGGAAGGAACGGGCAAATTGACATTAAATAATATTAAAAATTGCTAAGAATAATAAGAAAATTAAGAACATTAATATTTAATAAAAAATACAGAGATAAAACAAGTTATTCTGGTGCGCCAAAATATTGGTTTTCTGGCCCTCTAAATGTTAATTAATTAATTAATTATGTTATTATTTATTTATCATTCTATGTCTGTTAATTCTTGTATACTCTGTGTTATTTTTTGTTATTCTTATTTTTGTTATTCATTCTAACTTGGTTGAATTGTTACTTCCTATTAATTTACTTTATATTATGTTGTATTTTTACTTTTGGTGCGCTTTAGAGAACTTTTCCCAGAAGCGCTGAAATAAATAACGTTTCTCTCTCTCTCTCTCTCTCTCTCTCTCTCTCTCTCTCTCTCTCTCTTGGATAGAAGGACTTGCCCAATTCTTATCAGGAAACTACAAGAGAAAATTAACAACACTAACTATGAATAGCAGTGTCTCAGGTCAACGTCTTTTGCGTGCTTGTCACGTAAACTGCCAGTCCTTGATGGCACACCTTGATGAGTTTTGGTTATTTTTCTTGAACTCTGGATACGATATCATATGCCTTTCGGAGACCTGGCTTAAACTTGCTGTGCTTGATGGCATGGTCGAATTATCTGGTTATCAGCTTTTCAAGTGTGACAGGATTGAAAAGATTGGAAGTGGTGTGGCTTGTTTTATTGCTATTGCACTTAACTGCAAAATTTTGAAAACTTCCGATGGAGATTATTGTCGGAAATCTGAATTTTTATTCGTAGAAATTTCATCTTGTGAAGAGAAGGTGTTGCTTGCGGTAGTTTACAGGCCGCCTCATTGTGGACATCTTATGGATTTTCTCACCACAGTATCTACTATCAATGTGCTTTACAGGCATTGTATCATCTTTGATGATTTCAATGCAGATTTAAAGCTAACAACCTACGACTCCAATCTGATCTCTACTTTTGTGGCCACATCTGCCATGCATCTGGTAGATTATGAACCTACACATCACACTGCAAGGTCATCAACTTTGCTTGATTTACGTATAGTGGATAATGCTGAAAAGTTGGTGATGTTCAGGCAGCATGACGTAGGATTTCTCTCATCTCATGATCTGATTGACTTACCTTATAACATTTATGTCAAACAATGCAATTCTAGATCCATCTCTGTCAGAGATTTTACCAGATTTGACAATGACGCTTTTTTGAATAAACTAGCGACGTGCAATTAGAATGCACTGCTCCAGGCTGATAATATCGATACAAAGGTGGCACTTCTTAGTGAATATTTGTTGAGATGCTACAATATTTATGCGCCAATTAAGACTATTCATCCCAGGTGTTTGCCTTACTCTTGGATCACGCCACTAATTACAGCAAAGATGGCTGTGTAACGATGTACATCGTTACTGCCGAAACCGACCATCCGTCCCGGTCTAAAACACGGCGCTTAGCGCCAAATAAGAACTGAAATATCAGCGTATATTAGATATACGCTGACGGCATGAGCGCCGCCCG
>NW_018022749.1:0-10393 GCF_002006095.1 Pseudomyrmex gracilis | reverse complement strand
AAACACGGCGCTTAGCGCCAAATAAGACCTTAAAAGTATATTAGATATACGCTGACGGCATAAGCGCCGCCCGCACCGCACGCTTCCCCGCGCCGTCAAGCGGCCCGAGCGCCACGCGTACCGCGCAAGTCCCCGCGCCTACAAGTGCCAGCTGTTACCGTGCCCGCACCGCGCATCCCGCTGCGCCACAAAAATAAGCAGCGACAAACAAAGATATGTTTTTCCGCGCATCCTGTCAACCTCCGCCCGCGGGAAATTGCGGGTATAAAAGCCGGGCAAAAAACCAAGGAGATCTGCTCCGATCTCCGGGTCTACGAGTAGCACTCAAGGAAGCTTCTTCTCGGTCGGACAAACCGACAGCGACTCAGCGATCCGATCCTCTCCGGGAAAACTTTAGATTCTCGGCCGGATAAACCGACAACCGCTCCGCTCCGGGAAATTTTAGATTCTCTGCCGGGTAAGCCGGCATCCGTTTCGCTCCGCTCTGGGGAATCTTGGATTCTCTGCCGGGTAAACCGGCTTCCGCTCCGCTCCGCTCCAGGGAATCTCTGGATTCTCTACCGGGTAATCCGGGTTCCGCTCCAAGGAATCTTTGGATTTTCTGCCGGGTAAACCGGCATCCGCTCCGCTCCGCTTCGGGGAATCTCTGGATTCTCTGCCGGATAAATCGGCTTCCGCTCCGCTCCGCTCCGGGGAATCTCTGGATTTTCTGCCGGGAAAACCGGCTCCCTTTCCGCTAGAACCGTTCTAAGGGAATCGCGTATTCTCCGTCGGGCAAACCGACTCTTTCTGTTGGAACCGTTCCGGAGGAACGAGCAAGTAACGCTAACACGCTTAGTCTCGCTACGTAAGGCCGGCCGCGCAAGCAATATATATTCGATAGTTACTTTTCTATCTTGTAAATATTTCCGCTACGAACTCGATAAAACTCGATTTTCCAAACGCGACACTCTGTAACTCGCTTTTCGGAAGGAAAGTAACTTTTTTCAATAATAATAAATATCTCGCGTAAACCCGCTAAGCGTTTTTGTAGCAACCGCACGTGACTCACAAGAACGGTCTGTCTCACAGCCGAAATACATTGTCAAGGCTACCGAGCGGTTTCGTCAAGCCGCGCCGTTTAAATTACCGCCTGTGTGTAAATATTTTTCCCAAAGACTGAATGAAACTTTGTGCAAACGTGACCAGATCACACAGCCGACTGAAACGCCTATTCTTAATTCTGAGGTGATTCCGCTGTAAATATTTCTCCGTTCTTTATTTGTGTTGTTTTATTTTTCTTAAATTTTTTTTTTATTTTGAATAGACTCTGTCATTTTCTTTTTACTAAAAATTACCGAGTTCACTCTGTTTTCACCTTTCCTTGATCCCGACGAGCTACTCCGCAGCGAATAAATTAAATAGAAAATAAACGGGACATTCCTACAAAAAGTAAGACCGTTACAGCTGAAAGGAACAGAAGTCGTAGATTATAGAGAAGATACAAGTCCGATACGAACTATGAAACTTTTAGAGTTTTAAGGAATTAAGTACAGGACATGGTTCGTAAAGTTAAACAAGAATATTACTTATCAGTATTTGAAGATAATATGAAGCCTGCCTCTACTTGGATAAAGCTTTGTCAGCTTGGTCTTATCAAGTCCAAAACTTGTACAAACAAACTTCCTTTCACGGCTGATGACATCAATAGCTTCCTATGTGTTAATCAATCTGGTGGATTTTGCCACATTAATGTATTTAATGTTTTTATTGGAGAACTTATATATGATGAAACAAAATTCTACTGGTCGAATATAGTTGATGCCAAAGTGAGAAGTGCAATATCAACTATTGGTTCTGATTCTGTTGGTAATGATGGAATATCACGTAAACTCATTGTGACAGCCTTATCTTGCATTCTGCCTCTTCTGTCACATATTTTTAATTATAGCTTCAACAGTGGAATTTTTTCCTACTGTCTGGAAATCTGCAATAGTCAATCCAATACCTAAAATATGAGCTCTTACTAAATTACAACATTTCAGACAAATTTCGCTGCTTTGCGTGCTCTCCAAGGCTCTCGAATGTATTGCTGCACGTCAGATGCTTGACTATCTCGAGGAAAAAAACTTACTAGATCCTTTTCAGAATGCCTATAGACGTGGATACTCTACTGAGACTGCACTTATTCAAGTTCTCGATGATGTGAGAGAGGCTGCTGACCAAAGGAGTCATCATCTCGGTATTTTTTGACTTTTCCAAAGCATTCGACAATGTTAATCATCACTTGTTTATTGACAAATTAATTAAAATTAATTTTTCTAACTCTGCGCTTCGATGGATGTGTTCCTCATTGGGAGGGACACAGGCTGTTCGTGATTCATATAATAATTCGCTGTTTGGAAAGCTACCCATAATTAAAGGCGTCCCGCAGGAGTCTGTCCTCGGACCTCTTCTTTTTACATTATATGTATCGGATTTTGGCAAAACTTTGAAACATTGCAGTTATAACTACTATGCAGATGACTTGCTCATCTATTTACATACTAGCCGTCCTCGCTTAATGAGGCGTTGGAAAAAATCAACTCGGACATAAAAAGAGTAGCGGATTGAACCTCAAAAAAAAAAAAACTACGTTTAAATGCCGGAAAAACTTCTGCTATCATCTTTGGCACAGCGAGATTTGTTAATAATATTGATTCACACTCCATATCGAGCATTATGATAGATGGGGTTAAAATTCCCTGGAGTAAAACCGTAAAGTATCTTGGTGTCATTTTAGCAAATACACTGTCCTGGGATGCTCATATTACTGGCATAATCTCGCGCGCTAATGCAGCGCTCTATCGGTTGAAGACACTTAAAAACCTTTTTTTGCCTTGTGTACGGATCAGATTGGTAACTGCTTTGATACTTCAAATCTTTGATTACTGCAGTGTTCTATTGACTGGTTTAACGGAAGCTGACAATCTCCGACTTCAAAGAGCCTTTAATAATTGCGTGAGATTCATTTTCGACATTAAATGGTTTGAGCATATTACGCCTTATTATCAAAAACTACAATGGCTTAAGTTAAAGACTAGAAGGAAGTATTTTATAGGCAATCTTCTTTTTAAAATATTGAAAACTGAAAGACCTCGGATCTTATGTGAGAGGTACTCTTTTAGAGATTCACAATCTAATTATGGCACTAGAGCTGTTAGTGGCACTCTTATCTTGCCGTTGTGTCGTACAGATTTCTTCAGGCGATCATTTATCTGTATCTCTGTTGATACGTGGAATGAAATTTCAGTAGACATACGCAACGAACGCCTCTATAATTTTAAAAGAAAATTTTTTGGATATTTGTTGGCCGCTAATGTTTAAAATTTTATGTTAATTTTATGGTAATTTTTTTTTCTTACTTTATATTTTATATTTTCTTTTTTTGTTTTGTTTTTATAGATTTTATTTGTTTTTTTTTAATTTTGTTAAAATTTTTAACGCTTGAGAGGATCTTATCCCAGAGCGTAATAATAAAGCAAAATCAATCAATCAATCAATCTTTCCTTATTGGCACCGTTTTGCTCATCAGGCGCATGTCTTCCTCAACGCGGTCGCTCCAACTCCGCACGTACCGGACAATTTGCGGATACGCCGCGACGATGCCCAGCGTCCGTTGCATCCTTCTCAAAGTAATTCGCAACCAACGTCGCGAAGTCCTCCAAGTCCGCAACCGTGGCGACGTCCGCCGCACGCCCAACCAGCGCGTCTTTTTTTGCTAGCCGCGCGCGTTTGCCCCGTCTCTCAGCGGGAACAATACGCGGCGCGGAACGCTCCGGAGACGGCTGAGGGAATGCATTGTTGACGGGACGCCGCGGGCTCTGCGCATCAACGGACGCACCGCTACAAGGCGATCTCGACGCTGCCCGCTCGACACGTTCGTGGGTCACGAGATACGTGGCTACGGGAGAACGCCCCTGGCAGCGGCAACACTGACAATCTTCAGCGCTCCGGCACTCAAGGCTTTCAGCTGGCTTGCTCCGAGCATCTTCTAAAATGGAGTAATTATTTTTACTCCGATCCTTCGAGGAACGGAAAGGGGGGATATTTTGCCGACGTTACGGGTGGCGGAGTACGCGTCGCACGCGACCCCGACTCCGCCGGTACAACAATGGGGGACTTTTCCGCGGGGGGTGTGGCGGAGTTTCTTCTCTCCGCTCTTCTTTTTGTTTTGAGTTTTTTTATCGTACCAAGTGATAATAACTCAAACAAATTTAGTTCATCGCGTGACACTAAAGAGGCACTTTTTAAACATCTAAAGCCTGCGGAATGCGGATTGAAAGTCAGCAAGGTCATACCAGCCTTGAACAATGGCGTGAGAATTGAGGCTATTACGCCGGATTTGGAGAAGATCAGAATACATCCTTGCTTGGTAAGAACTGGTCTCAAAGTTGTTGAAAATGTCAAGTGTAATTCGAGACTCATTGTCCACGGAATTCCTATGGAAATGACAAAAGACGATATCGTTGCTGAGCTAATTGCACAGAATTTGAACGGAAAGGATATCAACAGTACGGATATCAAAGTTGTATATATTTTCCCGCCTAAGGAAAACAGGCAATTGGTTAGCTGTATATTTGAGATGCCTCCTGCTGCTCGTGCGGCATTGCTCAAAACTGGGCGTATATATCTAAGATACTCAGCCTATGCTTTTTCGGATCATGTCAGAATTTTACAATGTTATAGGTGTATGAAATTTGACATATTGCAACAAGTTGCAAGTTTGATCCTTCTTGCGAATACTGTTCGGGAGATCATGAAATGAAAGACTGTGCGATTAAATCGGGACCACTTAGATGCTGTAACTGTCTACGCCTGCGCAATTCTGCGACAGCGGATTGCAGCCACTCTACGATTGATGCCAACAAGTGTCCAGTATTAGCTAATAAGATCAAGGACAAACTTGCTTTTATTAACTATAGCTAATTTCGACGACTTCAAGATCTGTCATGTAAACTGTCAGTCGTTGGTTGCTCATTTCTACAAGTTTTGTCATTTCTTCAGTAAATCAGATTTTCTTATTATTTGCATATTTGAAACTTGGCTACGTCTTGAAGTTCCGAATGCGATTCCTAAAGCTCTCCGGCTATTCCCTGTTTAAGGCTGACAGGACCGGAAAAAATGGAGAAGGATTTGTTTTTTATTTAATGAAAGACAGCAAGGCTTTGATTGTTTCACGCTCTGACAAAATATACTGTGGCACGCCCGAATTTGTTATTGCTGAGATTTCCTTTGAAAGAGCTTCTAAGCTCTTACTTGCTGTTGTCTACAGGCCGCCAAATTTAGGATATCTTCAAGAATTTGAGAATCTTTTTTTAGATCTTCAAGCAAGATACACTCAATTATACTTGGTGATTTTAATGCTGACGTGTCTGCAACTTCTTATGACAGCACACAACGAAGTAACTTTATCTCGTCTTCTGCTCTTTGCTTGGTCCCGCATGATGAGTAGTCATGCATATGAGCATGACTACTCATCATCTGAGAGATTCGGACACATGGCTTGACTTATGTATTATTGACGACCATTCAAAACTGATTGAATTTGGTCAATAAGCAGCAGAATTCTTATCGGCGCATGATTTAATTTTCATCAAATACAAAATCAAGATCCAACGACGCTGTAATAGACAAATTATTTGCGAAAACTTTAGACATTGTAACGAATCAGAATTTCTTTCTGAACTATCTCACCATGATTGGTCATCGCTATTCAACGCTAGCTGCATAGATCAGAAAGTGGAAGTGCTGAACTTGGTGCTGCTTGAAACTTTTGACACGCATGCAACGCTGAAGAGAATTTAAGCAAGGAAACTGCCTGCCCCATAGATTTCTGTAGAGCTCAAGACGGCCATAATGGAGAGAGACAAGGCTAGGCGGATTCGGCGCAAAAGAAGAAACGACGCTAGCTACTGTAATTTCAAAAAGCTGCGCAACTATGCAGTGCAGAGTTCGAGCCGCAAAGAGCGTTTTTTACCAAGAGGCCCTTGATAGATCTGGCAACTCTGTTGAGACTTGGAGACGCCTAAGGCACCTTGGATTAGTTAAAGCCAAAGAGGTTAATGCTTAGAGGTTAATGAGGCTCTTCATTTGGTTAATGACCTCAACAACTTCTTTATACAATCTGTGGGTGACTTAAATGAACCGCGGGATACACAGACGATTAATCTGAGCACAGCTGCCTATGACGACACCAATTTTTATTGGAGCTACGTCACTCCATCCACGATTAGAAGTGTCCTACGGAAGGCTGGGTCTGGTGCTACAGGCTCTGATAAAATATCACCTAGATTAATTAGTCTTGTCTTACCGAGTATAATGCCGTTAATAGAGCACATTTTCAACTACTCACTAATAAATGACACGTTCCCCGGCCAATGAAAGTCTGCATTGGTATGTCCGATTCCCAAGATAAAAGATCCTTTATCTGTACAACACTACAGACCGATATCCATCTTGCCTGCATTGTCAAAAGCATTGGAGCGTGTGGTCTGTAAACAGTTGTGTGACTACCTCGAGCAAGCCAATCTCCTAGATACTCATCAATCGGCTTACAGAAAGAACTGTTCAACTCAAACGTGCTTATTGAGAACGCTCGATGATATCAGACATGCAGTGGATTGCAGAAAGGTTACATCTTTTTTGACTTCTCTAAGGCCTTCGATAGGGTCCACTATCGCATACTTATGGATAAACTGAAGAATATGCACTTCTCTTGCTCTGTATTAAATTGAATCGAGTCCTATTTATCTGGACGATCACAAGCGGTTTATAATGGTTTCAGCGGTGCGGTCTCAGCTTTTGCACCCTTAAATGTTGGCGTACCTCAGGGATCAGTACTCGGCCCTCTATTATTCAGTCTATATCTTATGGACTTCAAGAACACTTTACGTTATAGCAAATACAACTTCTACGCAGATGACTTGCATGTCTACCTGCATTGTGCACCACGAGATCTATCTGAAGTTGTAAACAAACAAAACAAAGATATTGCTTCTATCGTAAGCTGGGCCACGAATAACAAACTTGTGTTAAATGCATAGAAAACTCAGGCGATGATCATGGGCTCCTCTCTCGATATCTAAATGCACTCGACTACGAACTCCTGTCGGATATCATTGTGGACGGTGCAGTGATTCGGCCTTCAACTAAAGTAAAATACTTGGGAGTCATAATTGCCAACAACCTTGCGTGGGATATACAGGTCACCAACATAACTAAGAAGATCCGGACAACCTTGTACCAGCTTAAGTTATGTGGACACTTGCTTCCGCAAGCGTTGAAATCTCGGCTGATCTCAGCACTTCTATTTCCGCATATTGCTGTGCTGCTTTAACAGACATCACACCTACATTGGATCTCAAATTAGACAGAGCAATTAACGCATGTTTCAGATTTGTCTACAAAATCAGATGGGATCAGCATATCACACCGTATTACAGAAAGAATGGTTGGCTCAAGGTCACGTTCAAGAGACAGTATTTTTTGTGGGTTGTCTACTCTACAACATAATTACAACTCATCAGCCTTAAACGTTGTACTCCAATTTGGTTTTTCCAGGGACGGGACCTGTCTTAGGGCGCGTAATAAATAACGCTTATCTCTCTCTTTCTCTCTTCTCCCGCGGCTACCGGTCCACCCGCCACCGCTTTGGACATCCGATCCCCCGTTGTCTCTCGCTGGTGGCGTTGACTTCTGCTGCTGCTGCTGCCGCTGCTCCACCCCTAGGTGTTCGTGAGGAGGAGTTTTCCTCTCTCTCATTAATAGGGAGAATCCCTCGTTGCAGGGTGCAGTAGTCCAGACGGTGCGTTGCACCACCGGCGGTGACTGACGTCTCACTACTACGGGGGGACTTGGTGTACTGCGTCCCCTCACTGCGGGAGTCCCGTTGCATAAATGGACTCCCGCACGTCGTGGTGGTCACCGTGGTGGTGGTGACAGTCGCGGGTAACGACGTCGTTGGCACGTACTGCAGCAGTATTTCGGGTGGCAACGCTACTCTAATGTTTAATGTGATCTTTGGTGCCCTCACCGTTTATGCTAAGGGAGGTAATAGAAAGCTGAAAGGGAGTGTGACTTGGCGCGTTACCCTCCTGCTGACTGCTTCCACCATACGTGGCAACGCCGCTCCTGCCGGCTTTGTCGCCACAAAACTGCTGGAAGATGTTGCCAGCATAGTTGCAGAGCTCTTCGCGGGTGAAACCCTGGCGCTCTGAAACCCCCGTGACGACCCCCTGTCTCCGGCTCTTGGCCTCTTCTGCCTTAGAGACAGGGAAAATCTCCTCGTCGCCTCGAAGCTTTTCGCGACCGGGGTGTTTGTGACCGTCCGCTTTTCCATCAATGTTCTTGCACCCCCGCTAGTGGTCTGCGAGGATGATTTTGCCGCGGACGGTTTTCTTTTCGTGACATCCCCTGCTGACGTCCGTGCTGAGCTTTCATCCTTCGGGGAACGGGGGTGCGCACGCGTCGGTCTGGCTGCTCCGAAAGATGTTCTGCTGTGCGCGCCGTGCGCCCGCCGCATTTCTACAGATTCCTAAGATGACAGGGTGACGGCGGGCAATCTTGAAGATCTTGAAATTCTTCCTTCCTGGCTGTGTAACTCCCTGCTGATAATGATGAAAGGGAGAGGGGGACGCGCAAACGACGAGGTGCCGGTTTTTCTTATGAAGCTGCTACCTCCACTGTGGAGGGGATAGATAAATCCGCGATCGTGTCCGTTCTTTTTGCGGCAGCTGTCTTCGTCAATATCCTTGTCGACGTCCTCTTCGGGACGGCTCCCTTTGATGCTCCCGGCTGGGACACCGTCCCCGCAGCTGTCGCTCTTGGCGGCCTCATGGTAGCGGCGGCCGCCTGTCCCGCTGTGACGGCTGCGTAGGTGGGGGGATGGGCCCGTTGATGTTCTTGATGGTGTCGATGCTGGTAGTGATGCTGGTGAGGGTCCGCTGAGCGATGTCCGTACAGCTGGGCGGACCCTTTTGTTGGCGGTGGTGGTGGAACGCGCGCCGGGTTGCCGCGGGTTAGTGAGGTTTTTATCGGGGAGTTTTTGTTCGTTGTCGAGGCCGCGGTTGACGCGGAAAATGGCGCGGCTCCAGGATCTCACGCTAATTTACTAGAACTTGCCTCCACAGCATCCGGAGGTAGGGGATGAAATTTTGCGATGTGTAAGTTTACATCCTTCTGCGGGTACCTAGTTTTCTCTTTGTACCTGCAGATCGCACATTTGTACCCTATTGTGTTCCCCGGATGGTCTCTTTCTAAATGTTTAGCTAAATGAGGCGGGTTCGAGAATGTTCCCGCTAAAGGGGAGTAGAACGTTGCTACCGTGGCAGCGAGGACAGAGCACGCTCGCGGAAATTGGGATCTCTAACACGATCTCTATTGGTTCGGCCTCTGGGGACATTTTAGCGCGCGCGCGGTACAGTGCCTGTGTGGAGTAGCCTTAAAGGCGATACGCGATGTCGTTTCGATTGACGACGCACCTGTCAACTTTGTCTACAAAAATTAATTGATCAGCGTAATAAGTGCACCGCTAATAAGTTTTCTAATTTACTCGTTGGTTCTGCAACGGGTAAATTACGTGCAGATAACCCGAGTGGAAAGTATCAAAATTATATAGTGAGTGCTACACCAAAAGTGCAGTTACTGGGTGCAGTTGGTGGATATGTGCTGTCAGATAGTTAAAATTACAAATTGTGTTAAGATGACAACTATTAAAAATACAAAAATAATTTATTTGTTATGTTGCAGGTTTGTATGGATCGGCGCGGAAGTTAAACGTTGTCAAAATAACTCGGAGGTGCCTGCCAGATGTGGCAGCACACAAGTGTCACCAGTACCAATCTTTTTGGAGAAAAATCAGGTAAGATGTTGTAAAACTTATATAAATTGTGTATACTCAGAATCAGGGGACACGTGCGATCCTGATTTGTATTACTATGTGCAATGTTAATGCACTAAAAACAGATAAGTAACAATAATAATCAATCAATCGCTCGTGAAAAGTTAAGAATAATTAAAAGGCCGATACGAGCAGTAAATACAGGATGTGCGTGTATAAATATAAGTCTTTATTCCAAAAAAACACAAACGTTTCGGTCCTCCAGTTTGGACCTTCTTCAGTGTGATAAACTTCTAATGCATGTAATAGATAATTAGCGCACAAGATACATCGTAATAAAATACAAAAAAACAAATTAATAAAATGCGTAAAAATGTACAACGTTTTTTTCGAAGCATTTTAAAGTTGGAAATTCACGATACTCATAGGAAACTTTGGTTTTTACAAAAAACTATTTGTCGCTTGAACAAAACATTATACGAACATTTACCAGCTAGCATTTTAAATAATTTCTTTTATACACAATATAATTTT
>NW_018022748.1:11876-18475 GCF_002006095.1 Pseudomyrmex gracilis | reverse complement strand
GTAAAATTATGTTGTAATACCTTTTATCTTCATATCAGATATTCCACTGATGATGACTACATAATAAAGTCGAAACGTTTGGAATAAATCGTTTACAAAAAATTTAATGCATAATACCTTGCAACCGGTTCGAAAGCCCGTTACTTACCAATCAATTCATTTTTTACGAACCAGAGGACTCCTCATTACATTTCAATATATTTGTTTTTTATATTTNAAAGTTNACATACAAAAACTATTTAATTATTACAAAAAATTAAATTTTTCTTTCTATTTTTTATGGGATTTTTTAGAAACATAAATAAGTAAATAATTAAATAATTGTTATAGACATCTCTTTCTTTAATTTTTTTGTTGTGTTTTTTTCTGTGATACAGTTTTTTTATTTTTACTATTAAAATAACACATTGATCGTGAGACTTAAATTTTCTTCTTTAAATAGAATAATCTATAATTTATTNATTCTCATGTCTATTTTTTGTTTATGCATTTACAGGACTAATGAGGTGAAAAATTTCGGAACGTTATTGCTACTTGATTGAACATTGCAATGATTTATAAAAACTATACCACTTATTTCGAAACAAATGTATCACAGATAAAACCGTTTCAGACAAAAGTTACTCATTTTGTTATAGAAATTGAGGATCCGTTGAGAAAATTATAGGTTTTTATTTTTTTTAAAATGGAATTTACCTTCAATTGACCTTAAAGTTGTTCACATACTTAAAAAACATTAAGGCAATTCTCTTTCTCTTTTTAAATGGAACAACTTTTGTCTAAAATATTTTTTCATAAAATGCTTTGTTTTCAAAATATTTGGTTGTCTCAATTTAAATGCCGCACCCTGTATATATATACAGGGTGTCTTATAAGTAATGAATCAGCCGAAGTGTGTAGGTAAATCGGGTCAATCCGAACAGAAAAGTTACTTATCATTTTGCAAAATGTGCAATAGTTATTGAGATATAAATTAATAAATGTGAGCCAATGAGCGCGCAGGAGGCAATGATCAGACTCTATAGACGTGCACGATTATCAGCTGTAAAGAAAAATGGCTTTTTTCATGCAATGTCTTAGCAATGAGAGACGGAAAAACAAACAAGCGCGGCGCAACATTAGCTTCTTGCGATCACGCGATATTCGGCGGTACGTAGCAAGCAACGGCGAGCGAAAGGTACCCCCTACCTCTGGTAATGTGTAGGTAGTACTCCTAGGAGTACTACCTACACACTTCAGCTGACTCATTACTTATGAGACACCCTGTATACATATATATATATACAGAGTGTCCCATAATGATTCATAAATCTGTTATAAGGTGCTAGTGTAAGATTAAACAGTATGTTGAGTTGTATGTTTAGTTATATGTTTGTGTTATCGATCAGTTTAAAGTGCTTGTTATAAGGTTATCGGGGCTACTGGAATCCGACGCGAGGATCCAGTCAGCGATCGCTACGCAAAATGCGATAGCGCGTCCGAGGACGCGCTGGCCAAAATCGCACGCGCGGCCGAAAAGATGCAGTGGTCTGCATTGCACTTTTTGGACACCGGATATCGTCCGGTTTTTCCTCCGCCAATCACGATTGATTGGCTGAGGTATAAAAGCCGGCGTCACTCGTGCGTCGTCGGAATAATCCCGAAACGTGTTGCGGCCGAAGGCTCTGNTNGACAGAGCGTCGCTTGTGGNAACTTAGAAGTTAAGAATTTAAGGTGAATCAAGGTGTAAACACGAGTTGTAAAGAAACGTGTAATTATATATAAAATAAAGTCTGTGGTGCTACAGTAATAAATCAGATATATTCTCGACGTCCCTCCTCGCGGCATCCTAAGGACCCCACGGGGTAACAAAAATTGGTGGCAGCGGTGGGATGCTGCATTGGAAACGCCGAGAAGAAATCCTTGACACCTGCAACAAAAAAAATAAAAATCTTGAGTATCAGAGAAAACAGCAACAACTGAGTTAATAAGCAACAGACGATTCTCACAGAAAAATAGGCAGTAAGTAACTGACCTATGCTAACTACGATCAGCNAAGGAAGGCGTAAGACAACACAATAAAAGAAAGGAGCACGCAGGGGAGGCACTCTCGAGTAACTGAGCGAGAGCAAGATAACTCTGACTCAGCGCTAAGCCCGAGCGGCTGAAGAAAACGACAGCGCACAAACCAAGTGCCTGTAGAAAATAATTAAAAAAGCGACAGGAGTCGCGGAGAGGCAAAAGGGTTAGTCTCAAGGATCAGGACCTTGGTAGGATTCGGAACGTTGAATTTGGCTGAACACAGCCAGCAAGATACGAACCGAGCGGCAAGCGAGCGAGAGCGAACGGTCGACGGAGAACGAGCGACCAACGAAGAACGTGTGAGCGACGGAGAACGAGCGAACAACGGANAGCGAGCGGCTGACGAAGAGCGAGCGGCCGACGAGGAGCGAACGACTGACGGAGAACGAGCAGCCGGGAGAAGCGGCGCGGCGAGAAAGCAGCGCGTCAACGGCGGCAGAGACAGTCAGCGACACCAATACGAACACAAACGTAAGGCGAGATGCGGCTACTAATGTAAGTCAGAAAATTNTTTTTTTTCATGTGCNAAAACCGGGAAGTAGCGGACGAGTTAACACCGGTAAATTACCAGTAGTGAATTTCGGTTAGAATTGCCTAGTTTCAACGTACCGGGCGAGACGCAAAAGAAATTGTGGCTACATTCGGAACCGGCAAAGAGAACGTTACAACATTTAAAAACTAGGGAAACGCGGAGCGATCAGTGTCAGAATAGAGAACCTCGCAGTATCGAGAGGTCCGGTCGAGTTCGACGAAATTTGGCTCTTGAGTTTAGTAGCGGAAGCGGTAGCACGACTGAGAACGAATTACAAAAGAATATTACGGTAGACCGCGAGTTTACATTCGATGTAGACGAGAGTTTACTTCCTCAAGTAAACCCTGAACCTAGAAGACGGAAGCCTTACATTAGTCGGACTCCGAGTGACGTGTCCAAACGCGAGAATTTTCGTTAACCTCATACGATAATAGTGTATTCGATCGTGAGCCATCTCCGTATATATTTTCCGAAGGAAATATATACGGAGATGGCTCACGCACCAAACGACTCGTTGGACGAACGACTTGATAAAGTACATCAGACACAAAATGACGTGGACAGAGAGATACACCAAATGCGTAGTGAGTTGGGAGGTAAACAACCCCTCCAAGGTGCAGCGGGCTTGAACAGACTCGCAGGCGAGATCACGGAGGCAAGTAAAAACCCCGATGACTCCTCAAATACTTTGTTTATGCGCGAGTTGATGCAGGCCTTTCGAGAATTGCAAACTGAAGTGCGAGGTCTGAAGCGGCAAGTAGTTCGACGCCGTACCTCACAGGTGTTCGAGGACGACAAACCGCTTAGGCGTCGCACAAGGGCCGACGATGTAACGTGAGAACCCGATAGCGCGCTGAACGTGACGTACGGACGGACGGCGGCGGACGTGAGAAATCAAACGGCGCACTTGAGTAAGTACATGTTGTTGAAAGAAGCGCGCGCGATGATACCAGTATATGACGGCAAAACGCAGACGCAGTTACGCGAATTTTTAAGTGCGTGTACTTACGCGATGAAAAATATTAATCCGGTAGACAAAAGAACGCTATTAAAAGCAATACTATGTACCAAACTAAGGGGACAGGCCTTGCTGGATTTTGAAACGCGAGATATTCACAGTTTTGAACAACTGAAAAATGAGTTAGAAGCAACATACTCTGCTAAAAAAGGCACGACGGAGCTACAAATTGAGTTCAGTTCTCTAAAAAAAAGCAGAAAAGGGGGGAAAACGCGTTAACGTTTGGACAACGCGTAAACCAACTTGCCATGGAGCTTTACGAATTCATGATCGAAGGAAAAGCGCGGACCNATGAACAAAAAAGAATTATCTTGGAAACGATCAAGGAACAAGCCTTGCATCATTTCCAAATCGGGCTAAAAGATGACCATAAATTAATAATAAGATCACGCAATTACAATACGCTCCAAGAAGCAATAACGGGAGCAGACGCGGAAGAAAAGGCCGCGGGGACGAACAAAAATAGAGTACCGCCACAACCACGAAATGCTAACAGAAACCATAACTGTTACAAATGCGGGAAAACAGGGCAGTACGGGCAAGAGTGTCGCTCAAGCCGAAACAGTTTACCAAAACCAGAAGGGCGACGGGTAAATGCTACGGAAAATTATTGCAATTACTNTAAAAAGACGGGGCACAAGAGAGATGAGTGCTGGTTGCTCAACGGAAAAATTAAAAACGAAAAGAAGCCGAGAGAAAAAGAGAAAAAGTTTGTTAAGCACGATAAAAGCAAAGTAAATACGTGCGAAGATCGTGATTCTTCAAGTAGTGATGAAGAATGCGACCACAAAAGGAAAAATAAAGCAATAGAAGCAGCAGAGCTTCATGTGACAGCGGTAGACACGAACCATGCAAGTCTAGACCTAGTGAGCGTACCGATCGTCGAAACAAAAAAGGGCACAGCCGAACTGTTATATGATACGTGTGCGACTATATCACTAATAAAAGTAAAATATCTAAAAGGGAAAACTTTGGTTGAAAAATTAAAAATGAAACTAACCGGAGTAACAGGACATACCGCGCTCGTAATAGGAAAATTTAACGCAACAANTCAGTTAAAAAATAACAAATTAACACATCCAATTTACGTGGTGCGAAACGATTTCCCGATCAATTACCAGGGAATCCTAGGAAACGATTTTCTAAAAAAATATCACGCAATACCGTGTCATAAAAAAGGAAAAATAATAATTGGAAAAGACTCAATGGTTTTGTATCTATATCCGTATAACGTTACCGCCGCGGTGCGAGACAATAATACGAGCATTTACAAACGTGAATCACGTGGGTGTCGTGCAAGCAAAAGAGGAACAGCCGGGAATCTTTATCGGGAGTTGCTTAGTGCAACCTNAGAACAATGTGTGCCCCGTGAGTGTGATAAACACCACGGAACGAGAAGTGAAGATGCGAATGCCACATGTAACGCTAGACAAATTGCAGTTAGATACGCAAGAAGCGAAAGCACAGGTCGCCAAGATAAAAATAGACAAATCAGAAATAGAGCGACAAGAAATAGTGAAAGCCTCATTGCGCATGCAACACTTAAATCAAGAAGAAGAAAAAAGTTTAAAAGAAATTTGCGAAAAATATAGCGACGTATTTCATCTCCAAGGAAAGACACTGACCTGCACCAACGCGGTATCGCATTACATACCGACGAAGACAGACTGCAGACGGATAAACGTACGATCATACAGACTACCCGACAAACACAAGCGAGAGGTAGATAAGCAGATAAATGAAATGTTAGAAAACGGTTTAATTAGACATAGCACGAGTCAGTGGAACGCGCCACTATTAGTGGTACCGAAAAAATTAGACGCGTCCGGAGTACGAAAGTTACGCGTCGTAATCGATTTCCGAAAACTGCATGACGTCACCGTAGGAGACTCATTCCCACTTCCTAATATAACTGATATACTAGATCAATTAGGAAATGCGAAATATTTTTCCACGTTGGATCTTGCCTCGGGGTATTATCAGATACTTATGGCCGAGAAAGATAAGCAAAAAACGGCGTTTTCTACGTCGTACGGGCACTTCGAATATAACCGAATGCCATTCGGATTAAAAAATGCACCCGCCACGTTCCAAAAATTAATGAACACGGTACTGGTAGGAGTGCAAGGTGTTAAATGCTTCGTGTACTTAGACGCTATCGTGATTTACGGGGCAAATTTAAAAGAACACAATAGCCGGTTAAAAGAAGTATTAAAACNATTGAGAAAAAATAAGTTAAAGTTACAACTGGATAAATGCGAATTTTTAAGAAAAGAAGTCACGTATTTAGGGCATATCATAACGGAAAACGGCATTCTACCCGACCCGTCCAAGATAGACGCGGTAAAAAATTTTCCATTACCAAAAAAGTTAAAAGACGTGCAAACATTTATTGGTTTGGCCGGATATTACCGCAAATTTATTGATAAGTTTTCAAAAATAGCGAAACCATTGACACAATTAACGCGCAAGGAAGCAAAGTTCGCGTGGGGCGCGGGACAGCAAAAAGCGTTCGAAATTTTAAAGGAAAAATTGATTACGGCACCTATATTAGCGTATCCCGATTTCAACCGCGAGTTCGTCGTCATGACAGACGCGTCAAGTTACGCGGTCGGAGCGGTCTTATCGCAAGGCGACGCGGGGGGAGATAAGCCTATCGCGTACGCGAGTCGCGTGCTGAATAAGGCGGAACAAAATTATAATACAACTGAAAAGGAATTATTAGCAATAGTATGGGCCGTTAATCACTTTAGACCGTACTTATACGGTACAAAGTTTAAAATAATAACAGACCACAANGCTCTCGTATGGCTATTTAACGTTAAAAACTCCGGCTCGAGATTAATACGCTGGAGANTAAAGCTAGAAGAATACGACTACGAAATCGTACACAAGAAAGGGAAAGCAAACGCAAACGCCGATGCGTTAAGCCGACACCCGGTAGACGAAACAGAGCACGTAAACGCATTACACACGGTTAGAAGAAGA
>NW_018022748.1:8971-10816 GCF_002006095.1 Pseudomyrmex gracilis | reverse complement strand
GATAAAAGCAAAAAAACAATACGACAAACAAGTAAACGCGGTGAAATTCAAAGTAGGAGACAAAGTTCTCCTATTTGATGAAACGATAAGACGAGGAAGATCGAAAAAGCTCGAAGCGTTATGGATCGGACCGTATGTAGTAATTGAAAAAATTTTTGACGTGACGTACGTCGTAAAAAAGGGAAGACGCGCAATACAGGTGCATGCAAATAGATTGAAACATTACATAGATAGTTAATTTTTTTTAAAAAAACTTACCGGTTGGCCTCATCGGAGTACGCTTAAGCAGGAGNGTCTCGTTTGTGTCACGGTGGGGGGTGGTGCGCGGTGACCGCAATCCAATTTATCACAACAGATCTACACACCCCGCACTCCTCCGTGGCGGACAACAGGTCGTCGACAAACTAGCGACGAATGCACCCACGACATGCCACCGGGCGACAGGTTAGCTCACGAAAGGAGCAACCGGGGCCCTCGACGGCCTGGTAAGTAGTTAAGCCAGGACCGTCGGTGAGCCGAAGAGGGCGGTCGAGGTGACCGGGATGTTCACTAATAAATCGTACGGCTCGAATAGCCGCCACCCAACAAATAAAACACGATTCGTTGGACACAATGAGGATGATTGGCACGTGATCGCAACACCACTCAAACGCCCACGGCCAGGAAGCCTCAACATGACACACAGTGCACACGGGAAGGTTCACGGCTGGCGGATCCATTTTTCTTTTTTTTTCTCTCTTTTTTTGCTTTTGTCTCAAACTAAAAGGCACTAACCAGCAGACAGAACGCGACTGACAAGACGCAACTTTAAAAGTTACCATGACCATCATCAGACTTCTGACGTACGCAGAAATAGATACGAAGACTAAGATTACAGATAAAAAACAGCCGACACGTACAAAAAAGAGAAGCACTCTGAGTCCAACTAGAGTAAGTAAAATGCAACATTAAAACAATGAAGTATTCTCTTGTTTTCTAGAACCTTACTGGTAACTCACACATTGGTTTTTACTCAAAAAGTAAATGGCGAAGTCAAGCCGTCCGAGTATAAGATAACGAGATTCTAACACAATCCTGGACTCTACTACGAAAAGCGAGGAACGTTGTTAAGAACAGACAAAAAATGGAAATTAGTTATTAGAATAAATATATCGGCAGACGAAAAACGAATTACACTAGTAAATAATACTTTAAAAATAACAAGCAAAATGTGCTCGGATAGCGATGTCCACGCCAGTAATAAAATAAGTTGTCAGGAAGTATATACAGAACTACTAAATAAAGAACAAGAAATAAGTAAAATTTTTAAAAGAATCAAAGTCATCGTAAGACTCGCAACACGTAAACGCAGGGGACTGGTCAATGGAATCGGTTCAATAGCAAAGCAATTGTTCGGTACCATGTACGCGGAGGACGAAAAAGCTATCTCCGAACACATTAGCTTGTTAGAAAATAGACAAGTGGCAGAGGAACATGCGATTAAAAACCATCTAAAAGTACTAAACGCGACAGTAGCCCATCTTGGTAGAATGCAAAGCGTAATTCAAAATAACGAAAATCTACTAGCCAAGTCGGTGTCACAAATCATAGCTTCTGTAAATAAACAAACACAAGAAAATCTATTAAACGAGTATCTGTTTTCTGTAACCAATATACTACACTAGTTGAAAACTGACTTGAAAGACGTAATAAAACTTGTAACAGGAACGTCGAACAAATTAGAACAACTGGAGCTAATTCCTGTCAAACAAATAATACAAAGTATGCATGAAACAAATAACCGTCTAACAAATGAATTACACTTCCCTTTCGAAATTAATTTAAATAGTTGGATAAAGATAAAAC
>NW_018022748.1:0-7266 GCF_002006095.1 Pseudomyrmex gracilis | reverse complement strand
TGAATCAAGGTGTAAACACGAGTTGTAAAGAAACGTGTAATTATATAAAATAAAATCTGTGGTGCTACAGTAATAAATCAGATATCTTTTCGACGTCCCTCCTCGCGGCATCCTAAGGACCCCACGGGGTAACAAATCTTAGGAATAAAAAAANATGAAATTTTAAACTAAAAATTTTTCTTCTATTTTTCGCTCAAACCATTATTTACCGAATTATGAAATATTAAAGTTGCTCAGTGAGACNATGTACAGCCGATGTACAGACGGTGTCATTAATTCGAAGAATAGGCGCGGGGATCGGAGGGCAAGCGGGGCGGTTGCTCGTAGCGCCAACGGGCGCTGCACTAACTAACTAGTAGCAATCGGGTGTCCACAACTGGACACACGATTTTGGGACTAATGGATATTTGGATCACCTGGACTTTTTATGTGATCCCCGCGCCTATTCTTCGAATTAATGACGCCGTCTGTACACAGGGGCGTCACGCATCGACTCTTTGTGCTTGTCTCAGTTATAATATCCCTGTTAAGACTTTATTTTATATTACTTGAAAAAATGAATAAATAAATAAGTAATTAATTATTATTTAATTTAATTAATTTAAGTTTTTAAAACATAATAAAATCGTAAAATGTACCAATTGACATCAATTATTTATATATTTATTAATTTCAACCACTATAGATGATTTTTTCTACAAATTACTCATTTAATCAATTTCTATAACTGGTTTTATTAATTTATATATATATATTTTTATTAATTTATATGTTTTTATTTATTTATATATCACATAATTCACCAAATTAAAATAAAGTATTATTACGTAAACCGACCTNTTCCGGCCGTTTTTAAAACTTTTTCTCTTATCACCCTATATGTCAGAAAAAGGGCACGATTATAAGCCTTGTAGATAGAGCTTTTTTACTCTTTTACTCTTTATTTCATGAAAAAAACTTTGAATTTGATTGTTGACATTCTTTTAAATAATGGATACCTCCTGTATTTTATATTTGATGTGATCAGGAGTCGTCTGAAAGGTTTGATTGGTAGACGTGTTGGTATGAGGGGACGTTTAGAACGTGTCCTTGAGAACAAAGGGGAAACTGTTTTTACAGTTCCCTATGTGCGTTTGGTATTGAGTGAAGTTGCTAATTTTGTCAAATCAAAGATTGAGGCGAGATTGGNGTTTCCAAATATTTGTAATCTTTCTAAATTTATAAAAGGACATAAGGATCAATTGCCTGTCTTTTTAAAGTCTGACGTGGTCTATTGTATAAAATGTAAGGACTGTCAGGCNTCATACGTTGGACAACTTAAAAGATTGTTACAGACTCGGATTTTAGAACATCAGAAAAATATTTATCGAAATCCAGCGCGGCGCTCTGTGATTAATGCCACCGCTGAAATTGCGCACACGAATTTGATTGGAGTGAAGTAAGGGTGTTGGATAAAGAACATTCCTATACAAAACAATTAATTTCTGAAATGCTTTTCATTAAAAAACAACCGTTAGGTCTTTATTTACAGAGTGACACCGATTTGTTGGACTTGGCATACTTGCCTCTTATCAACCGTTTCAAGAAACTTTAGTTTCATACAGACATGGTTGTTAATTTGGCAATAGATGTCTCTGTCCTTTCGCTCTGTCTCTTTGAGTTTGAATACTTGCTTCACGCGATCACTTGACTTTTAACAGTGTTAAAAGAGTGACAAGCTATATTTTTATTCAAGTTGACTTTGAGAGTATCATGACGCGCAATTATTAACAGCCTGTAAGCTTTGTATACCACTTTTTTACTTATTTGTTGTTTGATGATTTGTATATATTTGCTGGTTTTATTTTATTACATACAGATTCTCGNTTCTGAAGATAATCCAAATCTAGGATCAAAACGTTAAACCATTTCTAAAGTAAAAAATCACTTTTACTTCCACACACCAACATCCGTATTTAGGCTTTTATTGGCCCATTAACCTTTCTCATTTTATTAGATTGTTTCTTTAGAGCCTTATTACTCCTTTTGTTTAAAGTATTATTGTAAGGGCAAGCGCAAAGATTTGCACGATGCGCGACGCTCCTGCGTACATCGGCCACGCACCGTCTCATTAAGTAACTTTAATAGTTCATATTAATAACTCGATAAATAATGGTTTGAGCCAAAAATAGAAGACAAACTGTTAAAGTAAAATTCCACTCTTTTCCATCTTGCAAAATAAAAATTTACTAATCTTATGAGACACGTTAAAAGACACTCTGTGTACACACACACACACACACACACACACACACACACACACATGTACACTAAATATAAATTAAAGCATCGACAAATTATTCTACTGTCAACTATATATATATATGTAGACAAAAAAAGATAACGTACCTTTTAAGTAAAAGATTTTTTTTCAGAACAAGTATTTTTTTGTACTTTTAATTACTTTGCTTTTTTTACACAATAATATAACACAGACTAATATAACTTAGAGTAACAGACAACCAGCAAGATGAGTACTTAGAAAATCATATTCTAAACNTACGTTGCTACGTAAACAATATTCACTTGTTTAAAATGCATCACTTCATTTTATGGCTTTGTTCAAAGAGCATGTTATCTATAGTTTATACTATTTCATCATTTAGCTTATTAGAGTTGTGTTCACTGCCAGTATTGGAAATNTATAGTTCATGTGACATATAGTATAGAACATAGTATATACTATGATATTTATCAGGTTCTTCATTACTATACAATAAGTTGTCTCATCGCCAAGCATTGAGTTGATTTTTTCTAAGTAAACAGATTTATCAACTGCAACAGTCACGTTTCTCTTATCAGCGCGTGTGAACAAAATATCAGGATGGTTCTCTTTGTAAAGTAAAGTTTGTCGAAACTTATAAAGAAGTTGCTTGTTAAGGTCACTTGTCTTTGGAGAGAAATTNAAAAAATTATTTACTCTAGAAATAAGACGTGACCTCAAAGAGTCAGCAGATTTTGTGTCAAAAAATCGGAGATTGTTTTTGACATCATTGATGACCTCTAATATGCTCTTTTTATTGTAAGATGATAAGCTAAACTTATCACCCAGTTGGAGTAAACTAATTACCTCTTCCGGTATATGTAGNGAACTTAAATTAACAAACTAGGTGTCCCTGGTGTCAAAAAAGAAATATTTATCCTATTAGTGAACTCATTAGGATGAATGGATACATTAATCAAACCGTTGTCTTTGAGTTCTAGTGCGATAGAACCAAAGTCAGTAAGGGTGTTTGTTTGTTACTAATACGTGAGTTAGTAATAGGTGTTTGTGTGTCAGTAATATGTGAGTCACTGTCATGANTAAAAAAATAAGAAATAGGTTTCGTTTCAGCTGTTTTTCTAAAATTGTTGATAATAATTTTGTTACTCTTGTTATTTATATG
The DNA here is from genome assembly GCF_002006095.1 of Pseudomyrmex gracilis. Taxonomy (NCBI): domain Eukaryota; kingdom Metazoa; phylum Arthropoda; class Insecta; order Hymenoptera; family Formicidae; genus Pseudomyrmex; species Pseudomyrmex gracilis. The sequence goes on along the minus strand of NW_018022748.1, from coordinate 3,841 downwards.
AGATAAGTTAACATTATAAACTTCTCAAAGACACAGGATTGAGAACTAAGAAATGAGAATAAAAGAAATCATCAAGTATCTAAAATCTAGAAAGAATTAAAATATTCATCAAGTATCTTAGCCGGTAAGTTTTTATGTAAATTCTTAGTCGCAGTACGTAATGTTCGATTACACAGCTACACAAAAAAAAGAAATGTTCTGGCCTGGAGGTCAGACCATGTTTACTATATGTTTTTGGGGTCGCTGAAACCNAATCCAAAGTCCATTTAACTCTATCACATTAGGTTTTGGACATAACCTCAAAAAACCTATAATTCAAGCCCAATTAGCCAGTTATATCAAATATATTTAACAAATTAACTCTATAACCCCTTAAGTCTTAAATCCCATACCNATTAACCTTAAATTTCAATAACATTATAACTCTCATAGCACAACCTATCATGACCCAGCATTTCTACAAGACTCATTTTGCACAAGATCAGTCATTTTCGACTTGGAGACCAGTGTATTGAACTATTTTGTATCATCCCAACAAAATAAATGATCTACACAACGAGAATATTTCCACACATGTTGTTTATTTTCCCGAGCTATCTCCATATCCAGAGTAGTGTCTCATCTGTGTCTGCATCCAAGGCACTTCCACGCGGTGACGGCGGGCAACGAAGCAATTCCGTTATCCGACTGAGTCCCTGGATCACGGTGTTTATGCCGTCATGGCAGGCACAGATGGAAGAAGTTTTACGAGACAGGGAATCAAATACCCAGAATCGGCTTCTGGTCAGGGTGAGAAAGCGGGCCCGCAGGCGTCGTCATCATGCGACCGCAGCACTACATTGGTTGGTGACTTGGCTAATGTAGAGTTTAACAATACAAGAAAAAAGGGCAAAGTCGTTTTACAATCGCATAATTGTGATTTAGATCCTAACGTCTTTTGTTATATTTGCTCAAAGTTCGAAATAAGATCTTTGCGGAAAAACATCAATAACGACATTCGTGAAATATAAGGTAATTTTTAGTTTGGAAATAGATAAGCTGGGGATAAACAACTAGATTCCTACCATCATCTGCAATAGTTGCAGAAAGATGCTGAATCGTTGGAAAAAAGACAAGAATAGAAAGTATATTAAGTACTCTATTCCAACAATTTGGAAACGTCCTCACTGTAAAGAAAATTGTTTTTTCTGTTGCAATTAAATCAAGGGTTTTAACGGTAAAAATAAGAACAAAATTGTTTACATCTGTGTTGCATCAGTAACAACCCCAATTTTAGCTGCACAAAACAATGGTAAAATTGATGTTAATCGTGTAACCGGAGATATCGAAGCGATAGAAATTGATGAAAAGTCTGCTAATGAGTCTGAATCTGAGATTGATGATGACGTTGAAAGTGAAACAGACTGTGCTCCAATCACCAAAAAATTGGCAGTTCCATCCGTAGTATCATAGTTCGAATTAAATGATCTTGTGCAAGATTTAGGTTTATTTAAAGACGGTTTAGAGTTATTAGCTTCATTTCTTCACCTTTTCGCTCCGGGACTGGTCCATATATGGACCAGCAAGAAAAGCGAACGTAATAGATGTTTATAAGGTCAATTTAATGCACTAAATTTAGGNAAAAAAGTGAAAAAAATCCTGGTTACTTNTTTGACCTTCAAAATTAACTTTGAAGGGGGGGTAGCAGATTATTCATTCCACAAGATTTTCCTTCAACGTGGTTTAAACAATTACAGAATCNTTTTAGGCTTCAAAGTTCCCAAACTAATAAATATGTATTCGGTCATGAGAGCTGTTTGCTAGGTGTTGTGCGGAAATTATACGTGTATATATATACATATATACGTGTTCACGTGTAAATTTTTTACGTGAAATTACACGTGAAATTCGAATAGTAATAACAATTTTAAAATTCATATAGGATGCTATACTTGCATTTCGTATATGAGAAATTCCAAATTCCCTCCTAATTGAAAGTAAATTTATATTGCGAAAAACACTNTTCGGCCAGCAGTCGAACCTGGAATNTCCGGCTTTCCGTGCTGTCGCTTTTCCTATTAGGCCACCGAGGCACTTGGAGTTTTTTCTAGCAATATTCATACATATATATAATTATTAAAATTCAAATTTTACGTGTAAAAAATTTACACGTGAACACGTATATATGTATATATATACACGTATAATTTCCACACAACACTTAGCGAACGGCTCTTATGACCGAATACATATTTATTAGTTTGTAATTTTTAACGCATTAAAAGATTCTTTAATTATTTTATGATGTCCATTATTTTAATATAAATTAATTTTTTTAATTAATATGAAAAATGTAAAATTAAAGAAAATTACTTATAGTATACAATATCGTATAGTATACAAACTTTATCAAACTTATAATTATAAATACTTTATTTATAAATCCTTCAAAGCATTTGCATAAATATAATTATTATAATAACTTATTTTAAAGAATGTAAATATTTAATATAAAATTCTAATTACTAGTAAGTATAGATAATATGATTTAATTAAAACTATTGAAAAAACCATCATAATGCTAATAATATATAATATATAATATATATAGTAATATATATATAATATATAATATATATATAATAAAAATATAAAAAATATATTATTTATTTTATTGAAGAAGTAAATAACTATTCTATTAAATTACTTATGCAAGGTATTACTTTTAGTATAATATTAGGTGCGCAACTAAGTTTTTGCTGTTTGTCAATAGATGGCTTCAGCAGTAAGTGCTGGTCAATTTTGACATATCCAAAACGTCACAAGCCAAGCTTAGACATATGGTAAACAAACCGCTGTGACACGTTACTGACTTTGATTTGGCGTCATATATTTTTGGTTGTGTGAAAATGTTTGATTTTGTACCAAATAATCGTCATTTGAGAGAAGTGTTGATTTTCTTATTTCATTCAAAGAAAACGGCGGCTGAAGCGCATCGAGAGCTTCAAACAGTTTACAGAAATGCTGTTTTAAATGAAACAACGTGCCGTGATTGGTTCCGTTGCTTCAAAGACGTTGACTTTGAGGTTGACGACCGTCCGCGTAAAGAAAGGCCAAAAACCTTCAAAGACGCTGAATTGGAGGCATTGCTTGATGAGGATCCATGCCAAACGCAAGAACAGTTTGCTTCAGCATTAGAAGTTACCTGCCAAACCATTTCCAAGCAATTGCATGCGAAAAACGGCCACAATACGAGCAGAGGCACAAAAAAGTGATTTTACTGCATGACATCGCTCGGCCTCATGTTGCCAAATTCGTTAAACCCTAAGTGACAACGCTCAAATGAGAAGTCCTACCCTACCCGCNATATTCCCCANATATTGCGCCGTTCGATTATTCTTCGTTCCGTTCGATGGCACATGGTCTGGCTGATCAGCAGTTCCGCTCATATAAAGACATCAAAAAATGGCTTACTTCGTGGATAGCCTCAAAAGACGAACACTTTTACTGTAACGAAATTTAAGCTTTGCCAGAAAGATGGGAAAAAATTGTAGCTACCGATGGGCAATACTTTGAATGATTCATTTGTAACCATTTTTCACAATAAAGTTGCATTTTCAAAAAAAAACAGCGAAAACTTAGTTGCGCACCTAATATAACTTAANAATATGAATTAAATTTTTATCCAACAATTAGTTTTGTAATTATAATATAAATAAAAAGTAACTCTAATAATAAAGGCAAAATTAATACTTGTATTAATATGTTCATATGTAAGTATGTATAGTAATTTCTTATAATGAATTAAATTAGTGCCAGCAATTGCGGTTATATAAACTAACTTATTTAAATTAATTAATGA
>NW_018022747.1:11013-18712 GCF_002006095.1 Pseudomyrmex gracilis | reverse complement strand
ATCTCATAATGCGTTGATTATTCGTGAGTTTCTCGTCAAAAACAACACCAATACCATTCAACAACCGCCCAATTCACCTGATCTGGCACCATGTGACTTTTTCCTATTCAATCGACTCAAAACACCACTACAAGGAACTCGTTTTGAGAGTGTGGAGGCAATAAAGCTAAAATTGCTGGAGGCACTAATGTCTATACCAAAAACCGACTTCCAGAAAAGCTTCGAGGGGTGGATCCAACGGTGGCACAAGTGCATCGCAGCCGACGGGGACTACTTTGAAGGGGACAACTTGAATTTTGAAGAATAAACATGTACTTTTCTTTTTTTGAATAAATTCCGGTTATTTTTTGATCATGAAGGTTTTAAGGCGTGGTCGTTGTTTGTTTATAAGTTACAGAGAAAAGAAGTTTACTGAACAATATGTAATTTTTGGACATCATATATATAAATATGTGTTCTGCGTGTGTTTGGGCACATGTTTGTTTATACGCTTTTGTAGTTGTATCTTGAAAGGTCGTTTCATGGAAAGCGCCTCTATGTTCGTGAAGAATATCTTTTTGATCATTATTTGGCAGAATTTACATTTAAGAAAACGTTCGATTTTGATGAACAATTGGACGCTTTTTTGGAAATAATGTCTGTAACAGACATTATTTTTGATCTCACGTACATTTCGTTCGTGTTTCAAGCGTGTAGGCAGGGGGGGCTGCGCCCCCCCGCAGGGTAAGTGGCTTCGCTCCTCCCCTGCTTCCCCCTCGAAAATCAAGTCGTTATTTTGTGGAAAATAACGACTTGATTGAATGAAAAAGGATGTCCTAACCATTGTGGAAATTTTGCGAGAGGGAATGTATTAGGTTGGGGAATATGTTCATAGCGTTTTTATTTTTCTTTTATTTTACAACGATTTGTTTGCTGTTTGGCAAAGGGTAAGTATTCATTCGATAGAATTCTTTCTGCTCTACAAAACTATGTTAATTGTATTTTTGAGTTATTTAATTTTTTATTAGTTTTGAGACTTAGAAATGAAATACCCAGGAGGCAAAAATCAACATTTTCGACACCTGCTCTTTTTTGCTTTTCATCGAGGTCAAAAAGCTGCCGAAACAGCCCGGGACATTTGCGACGTGTATGGAGAAGGTGTCATAGGCGAGTCTACAGCACGGAAATGGTTGCAAAGTTCAAAAATGGCGACTTTGACGTCGATGACACGCCCCGCAGCGGAAGGCCTCCTTAATTCGATGAAGAACGTCTTAAATCACTTTTGAAGGAGAACGGTCGCCAAACCAGTCGTGAATACCAGTCGTGAACCAACGGCGAATATATAATTGATTAACTTATTGATATAATTATTGTTTTTTGTTTAAATAAAAGTCTTCGGTAAAAACGCTACGAACTTATTCCCCAACCTAATAGAAAAAAGAGTTTAGGTTCAAGTTAGGTTAGGTTTTTAGGGAGGGTGCAGGGGGGCACAGCCCTCCCTGCCTACACGCTTGAAACACGAACGAAATGTACGTGGAACCGAAAAATAAGAATTTATTCATAAAACTTCTTCCTCTCATAACTTCTAAACAAACAACAACCGCGGCCTAAAACCTTCATAGTATTACTCGGGACAATGACCTTGACAACATATGTAAAAATTATTGACATCGGAGGTGGCTCCCCTATTCTGCATAATTACCATTTTTTATTTATGTATTTATAGTATTACAACATTCAAATAAATATAAAGAAAACTAAAAATCATATATTAAGGTTCCTCGTTTCTTACTTCAATCATTTTTGTTTAATGACATAACTGAATCAACGCATGCAAAGAATTTTTGTATTATAAATTTAAATAAAAAGATATCACACATATCACAGAATAGAATATTTGTGATAGATTTTGTGTACTTTTAAAATTGTTTACAATTGAACACATGCATTTACTCACTAAAATGTCAGTAAAATATGACAATTATAAAAACAAACGTTGCATTGACTTTTGAAAAAAAGATTTTGGTAAAAAATAACATACATTGTTAATACATAATATTGTTAACATATATGCAAACATAATATTGCACATAGAGCTATTATTTCATCATCTCCATATAAAATAATAAGTTTTATATCCTTATCAAAGATTTAAAAATCTTATTTTAAATGTCAGTCTTCTGAACACTATTATTCAAACTATTATTACATATCATCTAACTATTTATATCAAACTATTACTACATATCACAAACTCAACATATCAAACTATTACTACATATCAGATGTAAGAACTATTTTTCAATTTATCGCAAGATCTAAAACTCTTATATGTATCAATATTAAAAAATAAATATTAAATTATACAGAAATATTGAGGAAAGCACTATAAGAGGTGTACATATCACATAACAAAATACAATATAAATTGCACAAAACAATGTATAAAACATAAATGATTTATCGAAAATAAAATGAATTATGTTAAATTATATTTTAAAGCAGTAATCGAAGTCATATCTTATATTTACTATCGTCTTAAGTTTATCTTCAGATGCTCTACAACCAATGAAACGACTAGACTATCTAAAGATGATTTAAAGACAATCTTAAATATAGAAACATAAGATCTAACTGTAAATATCAGTCTGTTTGTTTTTTATTTTTGTTTGCTTTAATTAAAAAATCTTAGAGTTTGTCTAATACTTTCTGCATAAAACTCAGCATTTCTTTTCAAAATTCCATATTTTCTTTGTGTTTCTGATTTTTATTCTTTTCTGCCATCTCTCAACTTTTAATAATTAATTCAGCAATGTTTGATGTATCTTCTTGTACCTTACGCTTTCGACTTCGATTACATAAGTCATTATTAAATGAGTTTATAGACAAACTACTTGAGTCGCTATCAGATTTTGGACTAGAACGAATACCACTTGAAGAAGCTAGTGCTGGGCGACATGAAAGGTCGCTCACCAAGTAAAGACTCCATTACATCCATATAAGGCTATGTCCTAGGATTATTACCTGATTTAGCATTATGATCTTTTATAGACTTATAAGTTCTTTTCATTCCATGAAATTTAGAAAGGCACTGAGATCCAGTAACATTATAACCTTTAGCGGATAATGCTGCTGCAATATTGTTCCATACTTTTTTCAGGGACATTTTACNTGGTGTAAGATTATTTTCTTGAAGATATTCTTCTATCAAGAGGAGAGTTGCAGCATGAGACCACTTAAATAATGACTCCTTATCATCTTCAGAGATAGCCGATATATTTGCTGTTTCATTCAACTGTAATCTTGCTGTTTCCAGCAAACGAGTGGCATACATCACATCTAAATGACGAATAACATACAATATTTAGTAATCAAAATTTTAAAAATTAATAATATTTTTATTTTATTTTATATATTATGACATTATAACCTAANCTTGTCACCAGAGCCAGAGGCCCAGCTGAAGGGTGGAGCGTCAAAGGAAGTGGTGCAGTATCCAGTATCACTTAAGGAAGCGCTCCTGGGGGCTCAAGAGGAGTACGAAAGAAGAGAGCTCCGGAAAGAGNACATTTTCTGGTCGGAGCAAGTTTTAAGCAAGATCGTTGATAGAGTGAGGTACACTCTGGACTCCTGAAAAGGAAAAACGTAGTTTTAAGAACTAATCGCGTCATATAATATATCCTTGTTAGTAGTACTCGTATATCCTATAATGTTAGTTGTTAAGTGTTAATAATGTTCATACTTACCGTAATCATTACTGTGATAATGATTGTCCCCAAATGATGGACAAACTTTTGTATTTAGCCAGTAGGATGCAACGAATAAAAATCCCTAGTTTAGTGGCGGACGTTGCACAAGGAGGTGTAGAGAGAAGGACTGAAAACACACAAAAAATTTACCAAACAGTTAAGGTAAAGTGTTTATGGCGAACGCCTAAGGAGGAGGCGTAGATTTGTTTTGGATTGTTATTTTCTGTTATTCTCGTTTTATTTTCATTTTAGTTTGTCAGTCAAAGTTTGGTGACCAGAAAGGTCTTAGCAGGTGCTAGATGCATTGTTTGATTTTAAGTTCTATGTTTTGTTTGTTAAACTAGTCTCAGAAGTAAAAAGACTAGTTGGCGCCTGGTGTTATCTAGGCTAAGCGTAAAAAGGTAAGGTAATTGAAAGACGAGCAGAAAACACGTTCTGGGTTGAAAAAACACATGGTTCAGCGGAAACATGATGTGTAGTTTGTTAGTGGTTCAAACTGGTGCGGTTGTCAAGGTAAAAGATCGAAATTTAAGGTTTGGTAAATTTTAGGCGTTAATAAGACAATTTTACAAAATTTAGTTATTAAGAAAAATTTCACGTGTGAACACATTCTAGGGACTCAACTAAATCGGATTATAACAAAAACAATCACTAATCGGTGTTTTTTGGAAATTAGCAAAAGTTGGTGGTTAACAAAAATTAGTAATGGTTTTNGCAATAGTAGACGCCTAGTAGTTGAACCACCGTATTTTGAGTCCTTAATCATTAAGTTTGACTCTAATTACTTATTAATTGTTTATGGTAAGTCCGAAGTGTATGCTAGTATCGGCTGACACGGAGGAAGGTAGTTTATTCGGTTAATTAATGCTCCTTCAAAATTACGCTACCTAGTAACTTTGTTCTTTGAACGTACCTAAAGGTGCGCTTACGCGACTAGGTGTGGGACGCGCTTTAGGTCCCGAGCAAGAAGGCACAGCCATCTTGGTCGGCAGTCTGTTACGGAGAACTGAACGCGCAACACGTATACGCTAACGCGCGTCAAGTAACAAGTTCTCGCGACTCGAGTTATTGCGTTAATAATTATCTTACGTAATGTTTGTTGTAACACCGAGCGTGACAGTGAGGTGCGAATATTCTCAGTACAAATAAACTGTGTTATGTTATGTATTCTCATAAGTACATTGTGAGTTATTGCGTGCGTGAGTGCATGCGTGTCACCTGCCACTTTCCCAGGATNCCGAGGGCAAAAAACAACCCCGCGGACTAACGGAGAGCAGCCACCCTTGTTGCTAGGAGGTGAAAGCAACTGGCGACCGTGAAGATCAACTAAAAAAGTAAGTCCTTGACCAAATCAACCGCCTAACCCCGGTCACAACCTAATCTAACTTATATTTTTGATACCTTTGAACTACATACTTCAATTATTAATAATAATAAGTCTAATTATTTAACTTATTGTTGGATGTCGAGGAAGGTCGGGTGGTAAAGATGAAGTTCTAAGCACAAACTTGTATTCTTATTTTTATTGCTTTGATTACAACGTTCCTTTTTATCTTACACGGCTGTTCCTCACTGTGGTGAACTCTCCGGCTTGCGGAGCCACACAGTGAGCTAGCAGTCTAATCACGGTCTCTGCTCTGCTTCATCCACGCGATCGATTTATAGTAAATCGATCGCGCTGCTTCAGCTGGCCCACCGGTCCTAGCAACGGCCGTGCTAGTTACCGGTGCCGGTGTTGTCACATGCTGCGTTGCACTTTGGACAATGCGGCGATGTGTCGCACCCTGTGGCAACCAGCAGTTTTTCCTAGAACTGCTGCCTTCCTGCAACTTACCCAGGTCATTGAGCAATAACAGTGATGTCTCATCACATTGCTCAATAGCACAACATTTGTGCGCCAATTAACTTATTATTAGTTCAAATAAAGTCTTATAAAAAGCTAACGCCATGTTAAACTATTGTGAAAGTATATTTTACTGAAAAAACAATATTACTTACCCTCCCGTGCACGTTGTGCATCATCTAGCAATACTTTTATGGCATATTTCGTGCTTATTTTATCTATAAGATGAATTTCGATATTTTCTTCATTCATTTTTTTTAATAGTTTTCTTTTTTTGTAAATATAGGTATTTTCAATAACAGTGTTCCTTCTTTCTGTTAAGTCGTAAATAACTATAATTATAACAAGTTTGTTCGAGGAGGGATTAGGCGCTATTCAGCGCTATTAGCATTTCCTGCCCTACCTCAAAAATAATAGCGAGAATTAGCGCAAATGATGACGTCACGCCACTTTAAGAGTGACGTCATCATTGATTCTGTAGTACCAAAAAGCGTCTCTTCGAACAGTCTCAGATGGTAATTGCGCAAATAGCGCGCTCCCCGAACGCAGCCTAAGTAGGAAGGAGTCTTACTTTGTTTACTTGTTACAGGGAACGGACTCACCGAACTGATGAACATCCGTCTGTGCTGTCCTCGCCTCTGGCCCTTCGCTCGTTGTGGACACTAGACGATAACGGACAGAAGAAGACAACTCTCGCTTTTCGACTGGCTCAGGACACACCAGGAGCGGGTAAGTTATTTGCAAAAAACTTACACCAAATTTAAAATAAAACACTGTTATATAAAATTTATTACTGAACACTTTTACAACGCAGATTACTATGCGTGTTACAAACTAATTGAGCAAGACACGTGGTAACAACGTCCGACTAGTTTGGACGCCCGTATCAGACTGCTGTGAAGAGCGCGCGGCCTCAGGAAAAAGCTTCGCCTTCCTCACTCCCTGTCCACGCATGCGCAATTACTAACGAGAATTAAACTTTCTGAATATTGAAAATTTTGACTGGGATTGTTTATTTAACTGTAAATAAATTCTCCCGACCAGTTTCACAAATAATTACAAATTTGCCCAAAGTTCAAAATTTTGCCAAATTGAGTAAAACTTCAATTACTGACAATTCTGATCAAATAAGTTTAGTTTTCTTCAGAAAATCTTATTCCGAAAACCTCACTCGTTTTTCTTTCTTTCAAACGGAGTTAGCATTAGACGAGTCATCCCGCTGGACCAGGTAAGTACAAATTAAAATACTTTTAATTATGGCTCAAACTCAGCGAGTTGCTTCTACCAATGATAACTAGTACCTACACACAATACCGTCAACAATTACACTTTTTGTTTTAGGCCGAGTCACCGATTGACAAGGACCCCAACCAGGTAAGTGTTAAAAGTCATTAACCCACCAATTATTGAAAACAACTGATATGGAGTCTTCCCCAGCAAAGCTTCTTCAAACCTCAAAATATCACGCATAATTCTAATCTTGNTTTTTTTTTACAGGTGTTGTCAACCCCTGAGGACCTCCCGGATCTAAGGTAAGTACGAAGCGTCAATTATTTGTTAAACTCGCCGTATCGTTTCCACAAAAGATGCTCTTTACGCACGCCAAGTATTAACAATAATTTAACTTTCAGTGAGGATTAGGCTTGACGAACACTGACAGGGTTAGAACCCTAACTGTCAATTATTGATAAAACTCGCCTGAACGCCTAATCTAAAGAAGTACGTATGCGAAATCTTAACAATAATTACCAACGCAAACCGAAACTAACTCTAACGTTCAATTATTGATGAAACTTGCTCTAGCGCCTAATCTGAAGAAGAGTAGCACGCACACAAAGTTTCGCCAATAATTAGCAACGAACAACAAAGTTAGTATTAACCAGGGACTCGGACCGAAATGAAATTTCGGTCCGGTTACGGTTACGGTCCGATGCTGTACCTGATTTTCGGTTTCGGTTTCGGTTCCGGTCCTTTTATCAATAACGGTGACCGTAACCGTTTGGATATCGATTTTTTTTGGTTACAAGTGTTTAAGTATCTATTGTTAAATTTATAATGAATAAAAAAGATAATTTAATAAATATAATATAAATTGCATAGTATAACAAATGCACGTTTATTAACTAAA
>NW_018022747.1:8774-10793 GCF_002006095.1 Pseudomyrmex gracilis | reverse complement strand
ATATAATATAAATTGCATAGTATAACAAATGCACGTTTATTAACTAAAATAAATTAATTTATAAATCATTTGAGTGGGAAATTTCGTCTTGAAAATCATATCTTGTCTTTTTTGCTTTTGTTTTGTCTTCTACAGCAACTTGCAGTGTCGNCAATGATCGTTTCAAGTTTGTTATTAATTTCTTATAACATATTANTCTTACGTAAATTATTATAATACATGTAAATTGGTGTAATAAAAAAATTTTAAAGTAACCTTCTGTGAATATCCTGTCATATCGCTACTTACTTAAAACTAAACACTTATAATCTTAAAAGGTTAATTGAAATTTTCAAACTTTTTTAATGCTATAAAAGAACTGGCACAATTGAGGTAAAATTTTTAAGGCTTTAAAAGTTTAGCTTTACCTTTATAAAAATCTCATTATGTAATATTTATTTTATGTTCAAAANTTGGAAGAGAAATTCCCCTTTAACATCAACTGTGTATCTACGAAGAATTAAAAATATGTAAGATTATAAACATACGTGTCATCTTTGTTGATAAAAATTCTATTAGCTCTGGCTTCGAACACAATCTAATGAGTTGCTAATAACGACTGTAATTTTCAAATTCTTCCAAATAAAAATTCTTGTAAAACGTTTAACAACGTTAGAAAAATCCGAACCAAAATTAACATCGGAAAAAGTTTTCGGTTCGGTTACGGTTCCGGTCTATTAGTCTACATAATATTTCGGGCCGGTTTTCAGTTTCGGTTTGACTAAAATAACGGTTACGGTCCGGTTATCGGTTTCGGTTTCAGTCCGGTCCGGATCCTTGGTACTAACACACAAATATTGACGAAACTCATTCATACGCCTAGTCTAAAGAAGAGTAGTGCGTACACCAAACCTCGTCAATAACTACCAACGTCAACTGATGTTAGCCCTTAAACCTAATTATTGCTGAAACTCATCTAAACGTTCAATCTAAAGAAGAATAGTACGCACGCAAAGTTTCCGCAATAATTACTAACTCAAACTTAGGTGTTACATACGGACACACCGCAAAGAGGTATACCACACTGAGGTAAGTACACTAAACTCGCTGAATCATGTGAAATACTTTGTTCAACTACTTTTTTTACAAACACCTATTCGCACACGCTACACCACTGACAACTGTACTTCCAGGTGACGTCAGTCGACGGTAGACAAGACTACCCAAGGTAAGTCTAATTTTATAATTATTACTATAACTCGGAGAAACGTCCTATCCAACGTAGACCCGCACGCGTGTTAAACCCGTTGACTTTTACTACCTTGTACCTTACTACTTCCTCACACGTGGAGTCTGAGTCATGCCCGGGTTGCTCACACAAGTCAAACCCGTGTTCAGTAACAAGTGTTCAAAAACTAGCATTTTTAATTATTGCTGATCTTTTGCAAACAGGCTTAATTATCAAAGCCTAATTATCTATTCAAGTTTGAAGAATAATTTGCTACTTAAATTTCCAAAATTAAGATTGAACTTGAAATATCTAACTTTTACAAACTTCCGAATTATAGCTCAAACCCACTAAACACACTTTATTACAGTTATGTTACCTAGAAGTAACAAATAATGTACCACTTGTTATGTTGATAGTTTATATTCGATATGTAACTTGTTACTTTTATGTAATATTACAATTGTTACAAGTAAAAATATGTATTTGTAATATAACTCAGTTACTTTAAAGTAATATTACATAATTGTATAGTTTAATCTAAATGTAACGTTACAATGTTATTTTTATGTAGCATTTTTACATTTCTTAAACCTGTTTGTTTTTTCAATGTTAGAACAAAGGTTTATTGACGATGCTAGGACAAGCAAAAGTTTTTTATATTATTACAAACTCTTCTTTTTCGATTTTTGAGACAAAACTTTTCCACGACAATATTGTAACGATGCAAATCGTTACGGCCGGGACCGACCATCCGTCCCGGCCAAAAACGCGGCGCTTTGCGCCAAATAATCACGTGAAACAGGCGTATA
>NW_018022747.1:5286-7518 GCF_002006095.1 Pseudomyrmex gracilis | reverse complement strand
TGTAAATATTTTCCTCGCAACCGATAAAACTCGGTTGGTGATCCGACCGCCCGTAAATCTCTTTTCGAGAAAAGAGACTTTCATCACGATAAAGACAGTTCTCGCGATAACCTGCGTTGCAAGCGATACAGCGGCACTCACGCGTCAAAACATCTAGCCGAGGCTCCCGAGCAGCCTTGACCGAGGCTTTCGCGTTTAAAGAGCCAGCCGTCTACCCGGAATTTAGTTTTTGTACATAGACTCAAGTCGACCGGCTGAAAACGTGATTTACTCGCACGCATTTCGGAGAATCCGAAATAAATTCCGCAGCATATTATTCTCAGTATTCTTTTCTTGTACATATTATTTTTTTATTTATTGTTTTGTTTTATTGAATAAATTTAATTCGTTATTTTTTTAATCACCGAGTTCACTCACTCTTTACCTGTTCCTGGAATCCGACGAGCTACTCCGCACAATTTAAAAGACACAAAACAACAGGATATTTTCTCGCGAAAAAGCAGAACCGTTACAATATATATTATTGTATTAAACAATATACTTATAACAATCTTTTGTATATCTTAATTTAGAACAAAATGTACTGTTTGTTGTTTAATTTTCAATGTACTATAAAACATTAGTTACTTTAAATTTTACTTACAAAGTGATATTGTTTCTTTGTCAAACAAATTCTCGTCAAATTAATGTATTTTATCACTTGATTGTAACAGTATACATATTGTGTAATACGTCTATTTTGTAATACATCTATTGTTGTTTTTGTTGGACCAGATAACTTGAAAAGATTTATGCGCTGCTTTAAGTTTATATAAATTGAATTTTATTTTAGAAGTTATTTGTATGAACTTGTCAAAGTTGCCTAAAAGAACACAATAAAATAAAGATTATAAACAAAATATTAAATCATTTCCAGATAACTTTTACAATGAAATAGTGATCATTTATNAATTTTTCCGTTTTTTGTATTTTAACTTTCATAATCAAGTAATTGGTGCGTTCAGCAGAACAAGCTGTTTAGGCTGCGTTCCGTTTCACGCATAGCGCGCATTTATTTATAGTACACGTAATGTATAGTATAGATAAATGCGCGCATATGCGTGAAACGGAACGCAGTTGTGATAGCTTAAACAGATCTTGTAGAGAACTAACCAATTAACGTCGAGTATTGACAAGACGACAACTTATTAGCAGTTCTACTGAATGTAGCCAATGTATATGTTTTAGTAAGAAAGACAACAGTTTTTTTTTATTCAACATATTATATTATGCAAGTACGCGTAACAAAATTTGATTAAAAATATTATTACGTGTTTTCTTTTGTGTAATGTAATATAAAATATTGTGTAGTTACAGTAAATTGAGAATATAACCTGAAATGTGTTGTAATTCTAACCTCAAGTAGCAAAAAACGCTTGTTCACTAATGATTAAGTAAAACTTTCTTTTATTATTTAATATTGTTTAATATTTAAAAACAAGTAAAAAGAATTTTTAATTTATTAATATTTAAACCAATCATTAAAAATTTTTTAAATTTTATTAATGTATTTGGTAAAAATCTCTACTATTTTAACAACTAATAACATTTCCAAATCAATAACATTTGATTTAACATTTAATTTGTTGACTTGTTAATTGAAATTTAGTTTTCTTTATCTGTGTTATATGATTTTATTTATGTTTTATTTATGCATTTTTTGTAGTTATTTATAATCAAAGTGTTTCATATTAAAAATAATAAAGATATAAGAAAAGAACTTCGAAAATCGCGGTTTTCAAAAATAGTAAATTTTAGTGACACTGATACTAGTCCAGAAGATTTTCAACGAGATAAAGAGAAATTGGGTAATTACACAATTATTATACGTAATTTAACTTTACTATTTGAAATAATTAAATTAAAGTTTTACTTATTATATAAAATAATTAAATAATAATTGCCCCATTTTCCAAAAGATTTTCAAGTGACAAACGAATCAAGCGATAGTACTAATGTTTCAACAAACAATTTGAATCGTTGATTCGCTCGTGAAATTGTCAAGAGAATGAAGAGAAATTTTGATGGCAAATTATGTTTTGATTTGTATCATAAATCAACTTTTTCAGGGAGATATTTAAACTTTTATTCTTCTCATCCTAAATCACAAAAAATAGGTACTATTTTAAGTATGGTTGATAGAGTTTTTTTATTATCTGACCCTTGCTATCATGAAGATAATTTTAAATTTAT
>NW_018022747.1:0-3546 GCF_002006095.1 Pseudomyrmex gracilis | reverse complement strand
GTGTCGAATAAATCTGTGTCCAATAATTTGGTGTCGAATCGATCGGTGTCGAATCGTACTGTGGTCAAACGGAACACGCCCAATTGTAAATATACACGCGCGGACTTAGCGCAAGATGAGATGCAATTTGTAAAAAAGGAGCTGTTCTTCTAGAAGAATCAGAAAATGGTGCAAGTCACCACGACCGTTAATTTAAAAAGGGAAGAGAAAAGGGGGGCCGTTCGGTTTTCTGGTATTCTTTCCAAGACAAGAGTTCAATTGTTTTTGCTCACTCGTAGCTTGCGAGTTTGTTTCAGTGCAGTAGCGTGCTGCAGCTCTGTANTACGATTACAATTCTGCGAGAATTAAAATAAAGAACATTCTTGTTTTCCTATTGAGAAAGGATAATNGACCCACTCAGTGACGGTATGGTGGTTGGCGATTACTGCAAATAGAACGTGTAGTTACATTGTACATAGTTGTAAATATATTACTTTGTTAATCTAACGTTTTGTGAGCAGTGATGTAAGATCTTGCAGGCTAGCACCAAGAGCACCGAGATGGTGGGAGCCACTGGGAGCACGCATACGAGCGAGAACCGCCGTCCGTGTGCGTGACGTCACGCTCGGCTGTTCGGCTCGTGAAAGAGCGCAGACATACTATGTTCTGCCTCGCTTCCACCAATCCCGCTACGCGAGCAAGACACTGAGGCTAGAAAGCAATGTTTCGTTACGCGCTTGTAGCCTATGACAATATGACAACAAAAAATGCTTTTCCATGACTTACAATCTTAGAAAAAGTAGATAATATTATTGATAAGGATGAGTTAAACATCTCAAGATGCACTATACTCTTTAGAAATTATTACATATGAGTTAACTGAAAGAATTCAAAAGTTTTTTAAATATTGAAAGTTATTAGTGTTCTTTTTTTATATATATATTTGTTTTGTAAATTATGACAAGAGAGAGAGAATCTACATTTTTCAGACATATAATCTCAAAATATTTAATTTATATTAAACAAAATTCAATTAATATTTTATATTCATATGATATGAATTAAATACTTTAGGATTGTGCATCTGTAAAATGTAAATTCTTTTCGTGATTTACAAATTAAAAATATAGAAAAATTAGTAATACTAATAATATAGTTTATATATAGATATATATATATATTAAATGTTTTTCAATAAACTAAATATTATCTAAAAACTTTAAAATTATCGCAGTTAACTTTTAATAAGAATTAATAAAAATGTAATAACAAATGCATCTTGAGATGTTTAACTCATCCTTATCAATAATATTATCTACTTTTTCTAAGATTGTAAGTCATGGAAAAGCATTTTTCGTTGTCATATTGTCATAGGCTACAAGCGCGTAACGAAACATTGCTTTCTAGCCTCAGTGTCTTGCTCGCGTAGCGGAATTGGTGGAAACGAGGCAGAACATAGTATGTCTGCGCTCTTTCACGAGCCGAACAGCCGAGCGTGACGTCACGCACACGGACGGCGGTTCTCGCTTGTATGCGTGCTCCCAGTGGCTCCCACTATCTCGGTGCTCTTGGTGTTAGTCTGCAAGATCTTACATCACTGTTTGTGAGTGAAGGTGAGTAATCAATTACCTGACCTTACGAAAATCGCAAATATTAACAAATTATTGAAAATAACTTCCAGTACAAAACTTGACTTATATGATCTGAAACAACGCGTAGATCGTATAATACCTTTTACTAAAATATCTGGTCCGACAGAAAAAGCAAGAGATGTATTACCGCTAAAATCAATTGATGAAATAAAAGAGTTTAATACAAATTTGTTGGACAAAAAAATACAATCTCAGTTTGTAAGTAAAGCTTGAAGTAATATGTTTTATATTGAACTAAAAAAAATTAAATAACAAACAAAGTAACTTTTACTTGTTTCAAATTAACGCATATAACAGACTTTTTCAATTCTATTGTTTAATATATTATACTATATTATACTATATTGTTGTAGAAGACGTTTGTCTTTAAAATTGGAGGACAAGGAGCTCGTGATAATATAAAGCAAATATTGGAACAAATATTTACAATCGAAGTAGCAACTAAATGTTCATGGAAAGGGAAGAAGAATAATTTTTGTGTAGAGAAGTTAAACTTGATAACAATAATAAAAGGTACAGCTCAATAAAAAAAATAAAATATTATTAAAAATATATACACATATTTTATACTAAAATTTATTATTTATATATATACACATATTGTATATTTTAATTATTGATGAGTAAAAAATTATATTTATGTGTTGCAGAAATAATTTTAGATATCCATCCAACTCTAAAAGAAATAGAATTTGAAACTGAATGTGCTGATTGGTTGCGTTTTGGCAAACAACAATTTGATCGAGACAATAAAAAGAAAAACTTACAAAATAATTAAAATAGACCTCCTCGGCCTTCGAGACTACAGATCGTGGTAGTTTAAATGATAATGCAGAAATGCAGTGGACCGTTTCGATCGTTTATTTGTCGATCATCATCAGCCACACTGAATAGAAAACACAGAAAACAATTTAAATTTAGATAAGAAATATACATACAATTACAGATGTCATAATGAAAGCCGCTATAGTTCGCATACAAACCTTGTACAGGAAAAATCAAATGACAATGCCGATTGTAAACATGTGAGAGAAACCACGCCGTATAAACACAAACATGACGGTTTTACACGATTTGTTTGTGTATAGGTTTTGCTAAAGAAGAATAGATGAGTCCAAAAATGCTCCACGAAATGAAAAAAGTGATAAAATTAAGAAAAGGCAAAAAAAATTTTTATGAGAATTATAAATGTTGAGTTGTGACCGGGGTTAGGCGTAATTATGGTCAAGGACTTACTACTTATGAAGGTCTTCACGGTCGCCAGTTGCTGTGAACCCCCAGCAACAAGAGTAAATGCCTGCTGGTCCGTCTGCGGGGTAGTTTTCTCCCTCAGGATCCTGACAAAGGCGGGGTGTATGCACGTGCACTCGCGCACGTAATAAAATACACAGTAATGTTAATGAATATATAAGATGCTTTAATCTTGGAAGACTTACACTTATCACACTGTACATATATTGTTTAAACGTCACTAAAATTGTTAACTAGCAACAACACGAGTCTTCGAAAACTTTTTGTCGCACGAATACAACGCAACGCGTCCGTCTCGTACGGTTTTTGTGGATCGACTGCCGAGCAGTGTTGCCACAGTGAAAATCTTAAATGTACTGACATCTGATGGCAAAATGTAACTTTTAGAAAAAAATTGTAATAGAAATATTATGTATAAAATAAATGTAAACATATATTTAATTTGTTTATATATAAATATAAACAGGAAAAATGTACCGCACTTTGTGTTCCTTAATATAAAAATTAAGCAAAAAATTTAAAATTTAGGAAGATACAGTTTAGATATTTTTTTATTTTAAATACTGTGACGTTTTTCGGTGTTTTTACTGATTTCTCGCGTCTTCCCGCCCAAAACGGAAGTGCGAAATCGGGACACGGACGGAAGTCCGCGAGATCGGGAACG
>NW_018022746.1:5344-18766 GCF_002006095.1 Pseudomyrmex gracilis | reverse complement strand
CCGCTCTACATATGAGGGGTGATTTCATCCCTTAAAACCGTTTTTCAGCAGCAACGGAAAATGTCAATACTCATCTATTGACCTCCCTTACATGTGTGCAAAGTTTCATCAAAATCAGAATTTTCGGGTTCGCGAGGTTCCCTTGTGAGTCAAAAAGTTTTATACCATTTTGCTAGATTTGCAATAGTTATCGAGATCTTAATTAACAAAGATTCACGAATAAGCATGCATCGGGCTGTCTTATGTGTAAGACAGCTCGGGACGTGTCGCGCGCTCACGGTGTTACCCGTAGCAACGTATGAGAGGAGTTAATATATATATAACAGCATAAACTATCACATATACATAACAAAAGGTAACCGCGCGAAGCGCGCTTATGCGCGTAAGACCGATGCTTGCTTATTTGCAAAATCTTTGTAATTAATTAAGATCTCGGTAACTATTGCAAATCTAGAAAAATGGTATAAGACATTTTGACTCAGTTTTACTCCTTCTACTTGTCTACGAGAGATGTTAAAGTAATTGTCGGATACTCTGTATATATCCACGAGAAATTATACGGCAATTATGAGACACCCTGTATAGAGAGAGAAAATTGAAATCTGCATATACCATCATAAAACTTAACTAAATCGGTAAGTTATGAGTTAAAAAAGCTTATATAAAAAGTTTTGCTTTATAACATACTTACTAAAGATATTTTTATTCTGGCTAATAAAATAGTATTGATGCACAAATATATCATATATTGTTCCAATTATCATTACAGAAAAAATAAGCATCAAAACACTAAAAACAAAATTTATATGCATACGTTTGTGTTTTTACAAATATTTAAATATATTTGAATTTTGATATATAATATACAATGTATTGGTATCTGTTGTTTTGATATATTCTTCAAAGTACCATATAATAAATATTGCATTAGTAGATGGCCATTGATCATTTTGAAAATCTTTAACTTCGATCAATTTAAAATCCGTGGAAAAGAGATTACCAATTTGAAGAACTCTATCGCGAAAAAAATATTTTTTCCAGAATGAAAGAAATATCAGTTATATTACACGACGCTGGTAAACACATCCCAAGCGTAATTTGATTCTAAACCAAAAAAATATTTGCATAATATATATGTGTGTATATTTTCTTCTATACTTATATGCACTCTTATATGATATAAATAACCTACTTCATAGATTGATGATATTTTAATATGATATTGAAGAGTACTATTGTGCATAACATAAGCAACAAAATAATCGACTAGAAAAGGCGGAAACTCTTTTTCCGGATCACGATACAATGTATTGTTCAATAATCTTTTCTCAGAGATTGTTAAAGGTGCTTCATTCATTGTATCCAAACACTGACTACGGGGACCCAACCAAAAATTATTTCTATAAAGAAAACCTGATGTAGGATTTCCGCTCGAATCTAAAACTTAATAACAAAAACAAATTAGAAAAGAAAGTATTATTTAAGGTTTTCTATTATATACAGATTTATGTAAAGAATATTTTGAAAAGAAAGTGTAAACATAAGACACACGCATATAAAAAACATATCTGACACTAGGTAGTAAAAAATACTCTGCCACAGACTAATATTATTAAGAGGAATAAAAATTATTACTTACTCTTTAAACTCCACAGAATGCGATAGTCGACGGCGTTTTGAAAGTCTTGTAAATCTTTTCTGCATGACGTCGAATTCAATAAATTGGCTTTTTCGGCAATGGCATAAACGGGAAAAATATAACTAATATTATTAGATTTAGAAAATTGTCGAGAAGCACACAGTATCACGCTAAAATTTACGCAGGTACAAACAATAACTGCAAGCTGCCACTGTGATAATATAAAGCAACTAGTAAATTTTCGCACCATCTGCAAATTATAAACAACAATTTTGATGAAAAAGTAAAAAAACGTTAAGTAATAACTTGAATTTTGCTATTTCTCTCAATCAAATAAAACATTACCTACAGTTATATAAAAAGTGATAGAGACAATAACGAACCGTCAACAAATAACCTTGAGCGATTACTTCTGCATAAGGGTGAGTGGGCGCTGTGAGCATAGCATCACAGAGAGTAGAGTGCGATTAAAAGTGCAATTTAGAGAGGGTTCTAGGGAGGATAGAGAGGAAAAGAGGGACAAATCCATTAGCTGAGTGGGGCTGGTGAGTACAGAAAGTAAAAAACAAGTAAAATTAGGAAGGGGGACGGTAAAAAGAAAAGTAAGACGAAAGTAAGGGGGAGAAGAGAGGCGAGGGGGACGGGTGTGAAAACCCGCCAACAACGAGAACAAAGGACAGGTACGAAAAAATGTACAAAAAAGAAGAAGGCAGGATGACGGAAGAACAGCTAGACGAAATAGCGAGAAAAGTATGTGAAGAGGAGGAAATAGATATGGAAGTGGAAATAGATAGGAAACGAAAAAGAGAGGTTAGTAGAACTGATAGCGAACAAGGTGATCAGATACAAAGTAAAGTAGCTAAACAACAAAAAAAGAGAAAGTAGAAATCAAAATAACAACAAATGGCAATACTAATGAAGAAAGTGGTGTCAATGAACAGGAAAAAGAAGAGGAGGAGAGACACAACAAAGGAAACACAATGAAGGACGAAGAAAGTGTGATAGATAAAGCGTGGGAAAAGTGGGTACGCTATAACGGCAGATTGTGCAAAGAACTGACAATAAGAGGTAAGAAAAAAGATGGCGAATTGTGAAAAGAAAAGACAGAAAAGGATAAAATACCTAAGGATATGAGAGGAGAAATTAAAATAATGGCCCATATCCCTCTTAGAAGTCAAGCAGTCGGTAATGAAAGAAAATCGAAAGTAGGGTTAAAAACAGAACAGGCGTTGAGATTAGTAGCAATTCTCAAAAAAGATAGGTTGAAACTCACAAAAATTTTACCAATAAGCCCCACAAAAGTAATGTTATCCTTTATGTCGACAGCGGCAGCACAAAAATGTCTAGACAGAAATGTAGCGGGAGGAACGAGCAAGGACATAGGAATAACATACAAACTCGATGCGAGTTCAACGCAGACGAAGGGGGTTATATACGACTGGCCGGTAGAAGACACTATAGAAGAACTAATAACGATGATGGAGAAAACAGACAACATATTACAAGTAGAACGAATGATAAAAACATTCCCTATTCCAGGGAACAAGGCAAGAGAGTGTGGAAGAAATGTAAGGCGATAATGATCACATTCTCAGGTAACGTTCTCCCAAGAGGAATCAAATTATACGAAGGATTGATGAACGTGGCTGTAAAACCCTTTGTGGAGGCAGTCAGACAATGCTTTAATTGTTTTAAGTACGGACACTTCAAAAAATGGTGTAAAAGGCCAAAGCGATGCATTAACTGTGGACAAGACTATCACGGAAGATGTGAGAGGGAAACACACTGCGTAAATTGCGGAAGAAACCATCTGCCGACAAGCAAAGAATGTACGGAACTCAAGTTTAATAAGGAATTAAAAAGAAAAATGGCAGAAAATCAGATAAACATACACGAGGCTAGAAAAATGGCAGCAGAGGAGGCCATCATAAAAACTAGATATGACATCTATGCAGACGTAGTTCGAGCAAAGAAAAACGGACAGGAGCTTGGAAAAGAAACTAGCAACAAACAAAGCACAAGCAAAGAAAGAAACAATGAAAAGAGAAACGAGACGGCAACAAGGGAAGAAGTGAGTAAGGAGAAAGAATTACAAAGGGACAAATATGAGAAAAATCAAAGTAGCAAAAGAGATGGAGAACAAGGAAAAAAAGAACTACACCAAAACAGTAGAAAGGTAAAGTGGGCCCCCTCAGTAGAAATAAGATAACAAGAAAGTGAAACCGAGGAGGAGGAAGAAGAAGAAAGAGAAAGGAGAGAGAGAGAGAAGAAATAATAAGTACACGGGAACAAATAGAAAGAATAGTTATCAGAGTAAGAGATGAAATGGAAACATATATGACATATAACGAAAGGAAGTTAGTGCAAAAAGCAGTAGAAGAAACATTAAAAATGACACGAGAACAAAATGTAGGAAGTAGAGCAGGAAACAGATTCAATTATAACATATATATAGAGGTAGGGGAAGAATATCAGACAGAAAAGAGTACATACCAACACCAATACACGGAGTAAGACAAAATCAACGAAGAAGAGAAGTAGACGAAAGAGAAGAACGAAGACAAGAAAGACGAGAAAAAGAGGAATGGAATTACGGTCCAGAATATTACTCAGACCGACCATATAAAAATATTGTTTTAAAATGCAAAAAAAACAAACCAATGGAAAAACAGCAAGGAACACTCCGGATCCAGCAACATCACACACACAGAAGGACAAACGGGGATTCAACAGCAATATTAAAGCAGTGTGCTGGAATGCGAGAGGATGGAAATCAAAACAAGATGAGGTCCTCAATTACATTAAAATGAAATATGACATAGCAGTCATAAATGAAACCTGGCTTAAGAACAAGGATAAAGTAAATTTGAAAAACTTTCATGTGGTTAATCAAATAAGACAGGGAGGAAGAAAAGGAGGAGGGATAATGATTATTGTAAGAGAAAACTTAAAATTTAAACGAAGAAAGGATATAGAGAATTTAGACAAAGAAATCGAGACAGTAGCTATAACAATAGAAAATATAGCTGAACAAACAAATACTATTACAATAATAGGAATATATAGACAACATAATGTTTCTTTTAAAAAAGGGGTGTGGACAAAGCTATTGAGAAAAGTGCAACAAGAAGATAACGTCATCATCATGGGAGATTTCAATGCACATCACCCAATATGGAACTGTGACATAGAAGACGCTGAAGGGGAAGCACTGCTGACAGAAATGGAAGATGAAAATATGGTAGTTATAAACATATTGATACGATAACAAGACTAGGAGACATTGGTCAAAGGGACTCAAATATAAACCTAGTGTGGGCGAGAAACACAATAGCACACTTAGTAGAATATAAAAAAGTCTGTGATACATGGGGATCAGACCACTATCCGATAGAAATTACTATTGGAATGGCACCACAACAATATAGAAAACGATCCAATAGAATCACAAGTAAAAAGACAAACTGGGAAAAATATCAAGAAATACTTGAAAGTAGAATAGAGATAGTGGAGAACATACCTTGGACAATTAGACAAGAAAACTACGACATATTCTGTGAAAAAATCAAAGAAGCAGCGAGACTAGCGTCAGGAAAAATAAAAAAAAAACAACAAAAGAAAGATATGAGTGACAACAAAGAGATAAATAAACTAAATAAACATAATAAAAACCCATGTTGTTAGTGGGATAAAGATGAAGAATGTAAGGAGGCAATAGATAATAGAAGACTAAAACAAAAAAAGCTTCAAAAAGAAAAAACGATAACTAGCTTAATAGCATTCAAAAAGGCTAGAGCGGAAGCAAGGAAACTATTACGCTTCAAAAAACGAGAAGGATTTAGAAATTTTGCCAGATCAATAAATAAAAATACAGGTATGAAGTACGTGTGGAATAAAGTAAGAGCACTGAGAAAGCCGCCATATGTGATAGACTGGAACAAATGGCAAAACAAGGATAGAAATAAAGAAATACTAGACAGCATAGAAAAACTGTCACCAGGATGGGTAGAACAACAAGAAAAGGAACTAGAAGAACGAGAAGAGGAGGAAGACATGGAAGAAGTGATGAACAAAGAGTTCCAACTGATAGAACTGGAACGAGCGTTACGAAGAACAAAAAGTAAGTCAGCACCGGGAAGAGACACCATAGAGTATAAAATGATCAAAGAAATGCCGTGGGAGTAGAAAAACAAACTTTTAGAATTGTATAATAAGGTATTCAACGACAGAGAAATACCAAGACAATGGAGGGAGTATCAGGTAATATTCATAGACAAACCTGGAAAAGAAAAAGTGAGACCTATATTGTTATCATCGTGTATAGGCAAACTAATGGAAAGACTAGTAAATGAACGACTTACGTGGTGGACAGAAAAGAAAAGGATAATCCATGAAACCCAGAGAGGGTTCAGGAAGGGAAGAACATGTGCAGAGAATGTGTTTGATCTAAGAACATACATAGAAGATAGTAATGAAAATGGAAAAAAAACACTGGCGGCATTTCTGGATGTGTCAGCGGCCTATGATAATGTCCTAGGCAACATATGCGTGAAAAAATTAGAGGAATACAAGTGTCCTTGGAAGATGAATAAATATATACAAGTAAATATATACAGTGGTTCAAGGGACGCGACGTAGAGTTCATAACTGGAATAGGAGAATCAGTACATTGCAAGGTGTGGAAGGGACTACCACAGGGAGCGGTATTAAGCCCAGTATTGTATTCGATATACACAAAAGAGGTGGTGAAGGGAGTAGAGAGAGATATACAAGTAAGACAGTTTGCAGATGACATAGCGATATATACAAGAGTAGACAACATGGAAACAGCGACAGAGAAACTATCAAGAAGTGTTGAAACAGTAATGGAGAATCTGAAGAAAATAGGACTAGACACACAACCGGAAAAAACAGCACTACTTGAATTTGGTAAAACAGAGGGAAGAAGGAGACGGGTACAAATGAAAGTACAAAATACGACAATAACTAGTCAAAAAGAGGCTACATTTTTAGGAATTCTGTTTGACGAAGAATGCAATATGGAAAAACAAGTTAATAGAGTTAAGAAAAGAGTACTTATGGCAAACAGAATACTAAAAATGTGTAATAAGGTAAGCGAGGGAATGGAGGTCAATACAGCTGTGATATTATACAAGAGTTTAGTAAGGTCAGTAATGGACTATGCAATATTTTTATACTACCCGAGTAAGAAGAAGATAGGACATAAAGTGGAACAAGCCCAGTTTGCGGGCATTCGAACAGCACTAGGATATAGAAACAGTACACCAACGAATGTTATGATAGGGGAAAGCAAGGTAATACTAATGAAACATAGAGCAGAATACCTAGCGGTTTCATTCCTGAGTAAAAAATTGGTGATAGATAAAGAAGACACGGAAAGAGCAATGGATAGAATGAGTAGGAGGGAAAGACGAGAGCTGCTACAAAACCCAGGTCGAGACGGTAGTGTATTGTATAAAGCGTGGAATAAATTAAAAAAACACGCAAAAAATCTATGGACAGGAGGATACGAAGTGTATAACACTAGTTATGACATGTGGAATATGAGGGTAAAAAAAGAAAAAGAATTAGGAGTGTTAAGAAAGTTAAAAAAATCACAAATGAAGAAATGGTGACAAAAATAGTGAAAAAGTACGGCAGAAAAGAGTGGGAAACAACTTTCATCTATACAGATGATTCAAAAAACACACAAGCACAATACACTGGTGCAGCAGTAGTGTGGCCAGAAAAAAATATTAAAAAAGAATACACAACACCAAAAATATTTACGATTTACTCGGTAGAAGCGGTAGCAATGTTGGAAGCCACAATACTTGTGGAACAAAAAATAAAAGAAAGGTCTTTAAGAAACAAGACACAAGTATTTATATGTAGTGACTCAGAGAGTCTAGTCAACGCGATAACAAACTGTGATATTACGGTGCATATAAATCCTTATGTAGTACAAATTAGACATAAGATATGGCAAATAAGTAAGAAGGAGGTAGAAATAATATTGATATGGACACCATCCCATGTTGGAGTGAGCGGCAATGAAGAGGCAGACAAGCTGGCAAAGCAAGCTACAACGGGAAGAATAACGGATACGACAAAATATAAAGTACCATATAAAGACATTAAGGAAGAAGTAGCGGGACAATTGAAACGTGAAACAGAGAAGGAAATAGTAAGGGAGGCAGAAATAAAAGGCCAAAAATATTTTAATGAGTTTTTTATTCCAAATAAAAGTACACCGTTTGGTTTGCAGGAAAAAATGTGAGTAGGGGACTAATAACATTTGTGAACCGGCTGAGAGCAAATCACTTTAATGTAGGCGAATCACTAGCTAGGAAAACTTATGTAACATCACCAAGATGTCAGTGTGGAGCTGAAGTAAGAACTATCAATCATGTGTTGTTTAAGGCTGCTTTCCTTTTAAGAGACACAGTCGACACAAGTCGACACAAAAGTCATTCTGTCTTCGTTCAGTATTCAGTGAGAAACAAAGACAGAATGACTTTTGTGTCGACTTGTGTCGACTGTGTCTCCTAAAAGGAAAGCAGCCTAAGTGTCCAATATATGACGAACAAAGAATAGGTTACCGCAAAATTCTCGATAGGTTAGGTGCGAGCTACCCACTTGATATATGGAAATAGCTACGAGTGTGGGAGTTGGAAGCAATTAAGGCTTCATACTATTTCCTAAGATCAATAGACAGAGTGGTGTAAATAAAGTGCAGGTGCAAGCCAACGTGGGGGGAAGAAAGAAACTGTGCTCGCAAAGATCGCTGCGACGGTCATTGGGCACGTTAAAAAAACTACATAAAAAAAAACTTCTGCATAAGAAACAATTTCAATAATTTGACGTATGAGTTTCTTGACCTCTTTTTAAAAAATCTGAATTTTCAACATTTTGTAAGTAACAATATATATATTAAAATATATATATTTTAATCACAATATATATATTTAAATATATATATTTTAATCACAATTAGCTAGCTCACATTTTCAATATTTGATTTAATTTACTGAAGTCTATCACATTATTATNGTTTTAAAACAGCAGTGGTTAACATGAATAATGTACCGTGTGTGTGTGTGTGTGTATGACAGAGAGAAAAAGAGAATGCGTGAGAAAGAGAGAGAGAGAGAGAGAGAGAGAGAGAGAGGGAGAGAAAGAGAACATAAAAGGTGTAATTTTTGTAAACTTGATTGAGATCAAAAAAAAGATCGATTTAGCAAATCGTCATTTCCTACGTATAATCCCGTAACTCCAAAACGCAAATTTTAGAGAAGAGCAGTTTAAAAGTTTAAAGGTTCATATAGTTTCCCTAGTTAAGGAATCTTTCGGTTTTTAATTTTTCCTTTACTTATGAATATTATTTTAAATATTTGGTGACCAAAAAAAAGAACATGACTTTCTAAGTGTCACTATGCAATAAACTGAAAATTCAGTATGTGACACTTATGTAATTATACATAGTGACAAAATGGTAATGAAGCTGAAGGTGTTTCGGAGAGCCNGGGTTTCATTGCCCTGAACCGCCGAAATGCAGGGTCACGCGACCGATTTCAAAAACACTACAATTACAGATTTCTAAACACCTAAAATTGGTTAAGAATAAAGAATGAAGGTCAAGTCAAGCTCAAATAAATGTAATATATTTGTATTAGTTCAACAATTCAAAACGTAAGATAATACATAAGCAAAACGATTCAAATTCTCACAGGAGTCATCTCCAGTCGCGATAAGATAAAATGTATAAAAAGCTGTCGAAATAACAAGAGATTTAACAATTAATATAAAAGTATTATATTCGGATATTAAATAAAGATATATTGTGTTCCGGACGTAAATCCAGCGGAGCGCATTTATATCTCGTGTAGAAATTGTTGAGAGGTCAAAATTGAACAGTAGCTAAATTCATGTAGACCAGAGTAAATAAGTCAGATCCTACATAATTAAGATACAAAATACACACAACGGATTTTGTGGATGCTTAAACATCCTGCTGGACGTTTTAATTAGAACTATTTTTCTTGGAAACAGTACTGAGAACAATAGAGCGTCTCCGGAGTCAGTCCGCAGCATCCGTAGCTTTCTGATTAAAACTATGCGCTATTCTTAGTGTGCGTCTTGCATTTGAGAGATCAGCCGCAACTTCCGTATGCAACTTTATATAAAACTTTTCGCGACTTCCAGCGTCGTTGACGCTTCCGCTGCAACCGTCTGGCACGCGTTGCGGTTTTCCTTATAATAAATATATATATTGTCATGCGTCTAACAGTCTTTTATTATTTGCAAATACTACATATATTGTTGGTATTTATTTTGTAAATATATTGCGATCGTCGCGCTTCTCCCTTTTCCTCGATCACCACCACGCGGCAATCGCAGCGACTAATCGATCGACGATTCAACGACAATTTAAAACGATTGTGGGATTGCGGCAACAAGCGTAGCGCGCGTTTCGAACGGCAACAACATGCGTTTTTTCGTTAAACAACCGTTTCCGATACGGATATCGAACGTCGAAAAACGAACGCGACGATCAAACGGGGAGGAAAAAACGCGCGAAGTGTGTCTTGAATCTCTTTGAGTCTTATATTTACAATCTATTACAAATATCGAAATTATATGTTTTAAAAATTTATTTTATACAATAAAACAATTACATATATTTTATTCAGTGTGTATTATTCTTATATCATAAACGTAATCTAATTTAATCTAATCTAATCTAACTTAGTCAGGAATATTGTAGTGGCCCCACGGTAAGGTCTCGGTCGATCCATGGACGACGTACTGCTTGTCATGCGGGCTCAGAGCGAGCTTCCGTCCCGAAACGGTGAACACCTCGTGTAGCTGAGATCGTATGCATGACTGCTGTCGCATTAGTTCAATCGCGTCACGCAGACACCGCACGTAGTCATTGAAGGTGATCGTTCTCGCGATGACGCTTCTCTTCACACCCTTCACCTTCTTTGTGCACTTGCTGTCGCCCACTCAAGTCGCGTACATCTTCGCGCGCAAACCCACAAACTCCGTTATAACAGCACCGTTGTTCTCATCCTTTATAAGACCTTCTTGTTCGCGCGAAGTATGTTGTACGGATTGTCCGCTGAATAGTCGCTTGTATCGAAGCGAGCGATATCGCGCTTCATATCTTTGTACACGTCCTTGCACTTTATGTGGTATATCAAACTGTCGGTATTGGTGTAGAGGATTTTGCAATCGTCACCGTACAACGGTGCCATGTACTCATAATGGAATTTGTAAAGACAGGTTTTCGATATGTTGAGTATGCACATACCAACGTACGACGGTTTATTGAATAAAACTTTAAGACGACGCAGTTCTATGGCCACCAAATCCTCAGTGAACACGCTGCAACTGTGGAAGTTTGGTTTTGCAATGAGCGCCTCCGCACCATATCATCCTTCTCATTTTGTAACGAGTCGTACGTCGGTGTACTTGCGCATGTTCTCCATCGTCTTGTCAAAAACCGCGTTGTTCATAAGTTTGTAAAGATTCTTTCCAAACTTGTTGGTTGCGTTCGCGCGAAATCGGGTATTGAGCTCGATGTACCCGCGCAGTCAAGACGATTGCGAAAATCGTAGCACCTAAAGTATTCGCGTCAGGTGAAGCCCGTGTCGCAGACACTGCTGCAGGTTGAGGTAGTGAATCACGTAGCGCTTCTTGTCGAACACTGTGGCGAGCAGTGTGACATAACTCATTCTATGTTTACCAGACGGCTTCTCGCGCGTCGGACAAAAGGGTAGATTTCTGTGCGCGTCGTGCAGTTCTTTCGAGTACATCAGATCCACCTCGAGTATGTAGCCGACGTCGCTGTCCACCGCGACTGTTGATACATCNAACTTGTACGCGTTCTCCACCCATGTAAAGTTACCGTACGGAAGCGGTTGACACATCGCTCATCCGTAGAGATTGTTCACGTTGTAGTACATCAGATACGTCGACAATGCGGACGGGTCGTGCAAACGTGCGTACTTGTTGTTCGCGGGCGTATCTGTTTGAACATTGACTCAAACCGCTGCGTATGCCGCGTTCCACNAAAATCACCATGTCGATATCGGTCAGCAGCTCGAATGTCACACAAGTGTACTTGAACATGGCGTCTTATGTATATCCGAGCAGCGTGTAGTAGTGCGCGGGATCCAGTCCGTAACTCGCGACAAAAATTTTCAAGTACATCGGCCAGCAAAAGTACGTTAGTCTTCAGATATAGATTGCTGTATGATACCAGATTGTCGATGTTGAATCGTCGCCATACATTCGTCGCGTGCGCGTACTCGCTCTTTGTCACGGTCTCACCGGTGAGCGAATTGTAAACCGCTTCATGCAGTGGCAGACTGGTTTCCAACAGTTTGTCGATGCTGTCCACATATTCGTATGGAAACACAACTTTTCGCGTGAGCAGTTCGAAGTCCTCGGCGGAGAGATCTTTGAATTCCTTTCGAGTCACTCGCAGTTCCCTCTTGTCGAGATAAGATGCGAGCTTCTCTAAGCTTCTGCTCAGAAATTTGTATGAATCGATAAACCGCAAATTGCAAGCAGTTATGTTTGTCTTTTTCTCGAGTACTGTTCACATGTTTTGTGAACAATATGTAAATCTCTTTTGTCACGGACAGCATGGTGATCTCACCCTTGAAAGCGGTGGCCATATCTTTGATAATAAAATGCGCATCGTACTCCGACAAGTTGTAGAACACAATGGGAACAACGTAGACCTGTTTAATTCAGATTGCACGCAGAGTGCGCGAATCTTCTGAAGCGTCCCGTCAGATGACAGTGGTCGCGCACCTTCTTGTCATCTTGCTCAAACGGTTATTTGCACACGTGGCAATATTTGGCGTTCCCAAACCGCTTTATTTCCAACGGTGTGGAATTCGCTATGGGCACGTTTTTTGCAAACAATGTCTTTGCACGTTTTGCGAGATTGTGCAGTTTATTCACGAACCACTGCACACAGTTCTCACCTCTATAGGATCGGTATCCGATGTTGATGTGCGCGCAGTTCACGTAGTAACCGATGCTGAACACACTGTGTCTTTGGTACTTGTGCGCACTTGATGCGTTCTGCTCTTCGTTTTGTTTCTCGAGTACGCACTCCAAGTCGGCGTGTACCACCATTGGAACACGTTCCTTGTTATAATTCTTACATCTCAAACGGTTCTTTCCCTCAGCGGAAAGAACAACTGCGCTGTCATTCAATCGTTCACAGTCCACGATGTGTTCTGCCAGCTTCTTGCTTGTGTGGAAGTAGTGTAGACATCTATGTACGTGTTGCAATAAAACTACAATACACACAACATTGATTAATGAATTTACCATCTCACAATTTAGAAGGACACTTTTTATTCAACATTTTTGTTACTGTTGCAACAATCGTTCGTACTTACCGGTCGCATATGTACTTCGCTGTCTTCTTTTTGCTCAATTGCGAGCTAACCAAACGCAATAAATTTTTTATCCACGCGAAGTGTCCCACGTGTTCATCTTGTTGATCGGGAACATACAATAGATTCACATACTTGTTCTTCTTGTTTGACGTGAAGTGCAGCGGCACGTATCCGTGTCCCTGTTCTGCCACCGTAAACACGTTTACGGACACGTTGTTGCGTTCGAAACGAGCGACTTGGTGCAATGTGATTGGAAACTCTATTCCATCAAAGTTCAATACACTTGCGTACGCGGAATACTGCGACGGTCGATTAGAGTGTTTGACACTTGGATACAACGCGGCGACCACTGCTCAC
>NW_018022746.1:0-4714 GCF_002006095.1 Pseudomyrmex gracilis | reverse complement strand
CGTACGGTGTCGAATAATTTGGTGTCGAATAAATCTGTGTCGAATCGAGCGGTGTCGAATCGTACTGTGGTCAATAGAGTATCACCCGGATTATGATTGTTCACATTCACTGTAAGATTCAGTATTTGCACCAACGCCCAGCCGCTGTCGCGTTCCTGGAACTCTTCTAGAGCGGTCATTGTTGCATCTATTACGTCTCGATCATATCACACGCGCAGATTCGACGCGTGATAGAGTTTACGATTGCGCGTATTGAACGATTGCACACTCGTCTTTTCACCCGTGACAACTTTTCCGTTGAACACTGTGTTCACTTTCACACTAGCGTGCCGCGCGATTGCTCGACAAACGCGCGCGAGCACCGTGTCTCTAGCGGCTTTGAGAAATCAACGGGGTTCGATAAACGACTTGTTCATCACGATGCCGGTCACCAAACGATTTGTAAGCGCTGTCTCGACTTCGATCCATGCGAGTCCAGCACTCTCGACACCCGCATCCACATGCGCGCATTGTTCGCGAAGGACCGCGCGCAGATTTTCGAGTCGCGAAATTTGAGCGATGTGCCAATTTATCACACCTGTGTATAGTCGCGGGCGTTTTCTTCGGCACTCTTCTCTCAGCGTCTCTAGACGATCGTCGCACCGTTCCTCCCACGAGATATAACCATTCAACGTGTTGAGAAGCGCGGTCTCTTTTTCAAGCGGTTCGCGATTGTTTATGTTTACAATTTCCGTTGTCTGATCCGATGCATTGTTGATTTTGCATCTTGGCTTTTGCAATACACGCGCGACAATATCTTTTCAATGGGGCTGGTCCATCAATGTGATCGTAGTCTTCCGGTTGATTGTAATGCTCGAGACATCTGCGATACAGCTGCACCTCGGGATCTTTCTTCAAATGCTCAGACAATCGGTCCCACAAAAGCTCCACATAATTATTGAACACTTCTAGAAGAATCCTCTTTGGAACGTTTTTCAACTCTTTGACCGACAGGTGTAAAATGCATGTCGTGTCCACTGCGTTAAACATTTCAACAACAACAACGACGACTTGTTATCTATACGGCTTGCAATCTCTACGACTTGCGATCTCGATTACTCGCGATCAAAATAACTTGTGACTCGCTCTCAAACTCGAGGTGCCTTTTTATTTCGCTCTTTATCTTTCTTCGAAATCTTTAGATTTGAAATTGCAATTTAAAAAAACCACATCCGGTAGGTAACAATTTTTTACGCGCGCACCGGAAGTACGTAGAAAAATTACATCCGGTATGAAACGGTTTTTTGTACAAATGTTATCGCAGGAAATGACTCATCAAACCGGAAGTGACTGATCGCTTCGGCGATAAGAAAAAACGCACTTCCAAGAAAGTTTGGTTTTTCTCGGAATTAATTAATTATTATCTTACTGCGCAGTTACAAACTGCGCGCTATTTATTTTTAAACGCGCACCGCTTTTGGGAAATTGCGGTTTTTCTCGGAATTAATTATTTTACTGCGCAATTTAAATATCTAATTGAGAGGTAATATTATTTTAGCGATAACGGCATCATCCAAACGACCTTGAACACGTTCGGACCTGTTCGAGTTCTATTTTTAGCGATGACGTCATCGTCCGCAACAACCTTGAACACGTTCAAACATGCCCACACGCGTCCGCGCCCGCTCCAAACGACCTTGAACATATACGACAAGTTCAAACACGTTACGACCGATGACGTCAACGATAATGCTCACTTACCTGAAAAAAATAAAACACGTCGAATAATGCATGCTCCATTTTTACGGTTCGTCGCTAATTGGCTACTTCCGATAAAGCTGATACCAACGTTCCGCCGACGTTACCCACACTCCTACGTTATCTCATCCGCAACGCCCAGGTCCTCCGATTCTGCTTTCAATATTATGAATATGGTTCCAATGACCCCTCCCTCGCGCGGTGCCCCATCTTTCCCCACTTGCCCTCGGTTTCAAGTACCGTTAGTTAAACAAGAACAGACTTTGTCTCTCTTATGGAAAAATCGCTTTTTCTTCTGGAAAAGTGGTCCAGAATCCGCTTACAAGGGAACTTCGCGAACCCGAAAATTCTGATTTTGATAAAACTTTGCACACATGTAAGGGAGGCCAATAAATGAGTATTGACATTTTCCGTTGCTGCTAAAAACCGGTTTTAAAGAATGGAATTACCCCTCATGTGTAGAGCGGCTTTTCATTTTTCTCAATTTCTCTCGAAAATGATTAGAGATATTAAAAAATGGTTTATACAAAACTTTTATAGAAAAAAGTCCTCTATTTATTTATGTTAATAGAATTAAAAACAAATAGGTTTAAAAAAATACTTGTGTAACAAAAATATAAAAACATTTTTTTAACAATTCTATTAATGTAGGTAAATAGAGGTGTTTTTCCTATAAAACTTTCATATAAAACATTTTTTGATATCTTTACTAGTTTTCGAGATACATCGAGAAAAAAACGCAAAACCGTGTTATACATGATAAGTGTTTCACTCTTTAGAATCGGTTTGAGGCCGCCACTGAAAATTTCTACATTTATGTAGTTATTTATACATGTGTACAAAATTTTATCGTAAGAACACCTCTATGTAATCGCACATTAATACATTTTTGAAATAAGTTGTTTTTAAAATTTAATTTTAGCATCTTTTCTATAAGGAACTATTTTTTATTATATATTACGATAAAGATAGTAATTTTTCAAATAAAGATGCTTTTATTCTTTGAATATTTCAAGTCATGTTGCAGTGCAACGTGACTTGAGAGATCGTTGAGCATATTCATATTGCAGTCTTTATATTGCATATNAGTGCAACGTGACTTGAGAGATCGTTGAGCATATTCATATTGCAGTCTTTATATTGCATATTGTATATGTAATGTATCACGCACATATCACTCACTTCCGTAAACACAGTGCGGAGTAGTCATGTACGTTATTTGTGAGAATAGTTTGCAATAATTTTCTATAATCAAAAGATTTTGACAAAAGGAAAATTTAAATAATTTTAACACACGAATTGAATGCCATATCTGAATTTTACTTTTCTGGCCTTATTNACTAACACATAAAATTTCAATATAACATCTCGAAAATTTATTTTACGGTCTATTATTTTTTTTTGATAACAGTAAACGATTTCCATATACATTTAGTTCATAATCGCCAGCATATCACTTGGCTACGCTAATCAGCCACAGTATGATACGCTGACGTTTGTGTTGCACTCGACACTACATAATAAATAATGTAAATAAGATGATAAGACTCCGTATAAATAGGAAGTTTTTTGCTACGTAGGTTTAGTATCGAGATAACAAATTAGAATAATAACTAATATAAAGATAACAAGGATAACAAATTATACCAAAGCAAAATGGTACATGTGAATCCTGCGAATGTTATTAATATGTTAATTGTTTTATTCCAAATTTCAAATATTCCACAAACATCTGTAAATAATAAAGAAATTGAATTACATGATACTATAATGGACATTATACAAAATGCAATGGATGACTTATCATTTGATATGGAGACCGACACTATATTAAAATTCGAGAAGTATTAGGATGCAAATATATGTGATGCACTATTTGTTGGAGCAGACGAAGTAGAAGAACTTGAAGAAAGTGATGAAAATGAGGAAGAAGATACTTGTACACCAAAAGGAGAAATTGTAAATAATGACTAACTATAAAAGAAGAGCTGTTGAGTTCTGGAAAAGTGGAAAAAAGGAATATTACACTTTATCAACAGTACAAAATCGTTTTAGAAAGGTAATGTCTATGTCGCAGCTATATAGATGGGATCATTCTCTACAAAAAGGTGGTACTCATAGACAAAAACTACTAGATATTTCTACATATGTCTTGGAAAAGTTCAAAAACGCTAACGACAACAACAAAATTATTCATGATCTAGATCTACGACGTTGGGCGTTAGAAGCAAAAGAACAAATTAATCTTCCTCAATTTAAAGTAGGAGCAATGTGGGTATTAAATTTTAAAAGAAAACACGGGATTGTGTCAAGAAAAATAACAAAATTTATAAACCGTTCATCAAAGACACATCAGAATCAATTACAACTTGCATGCCAAGAATTCATAAGTTCTGTGAAATCATTTATAAATCTGTTTGAAACAAAATATATATAATGCAGACGAAAGTGGGTTCAATTTGGAAATACATTCAGGCAGAACATTGACAATACAAGGTGTTAAAACAGTTGAAACCATAGTTCAATCACAATCAGCAATTACACACAGCTATACAATTATGCCTACAATTTCTGCAAGCGGGCAACTACAATCACTTTTTTATTTGGTATTGAAAGAAGCCAGTGGAAGTTTTGGGCCACGTGTAGAAGAGACTTTATTTAGACCTTCAAATATTTTTATTGCAGCATCAAAATCAGGAAAATTAACTACACAACACTTTCAATCTTGGTTTACAAATGTATTTTTACCCGCAACTGGAAGCTTTAGTGTGTTATTAATAGATTCTTGGAGCGGACATTGTCCCGAAAGCTTACAAGAATTTATACCATCTAAAGATAAAGATATACGAATTTTAACAATACCAAAAAAAACTACAGGAATGATTCAACCTCTTGATGTTTATGAATTTAGACTATGGAAAAACTTTGTGAGAACATTCAGTGATCGCGTTATATTATTAAATTATGATATCAATTT
>NW_018022745.1:16554-18733 GCF_002006095.1 Pseudomyrmex gracilis | reverse complement strand
TTTTTAATATTTCTTTAAGATGCTCTAAAAGAAAACTATTACAATTCAATGATCTACTGGAATTCGGTTTGAATTGACCCTCCTTTAGTTTATTTCCGGTAGCAGCCATCTTGGACCGCCTATTAGGATTACACCCCCACCATTGCAATGCTCTCTCCAGTCCTCCATGACTTCGTCATATAAATGTTCCGTCTATTATATAAGTCTATGACCGAAAGTCTATAATCTCTACTTAGTCATGAAACACCGAATTTCATGATTGGCCACTGCATTGAAATTTGAGATTAGAGATTCGAGATCTGAGAGCTGAAATTTGAGATTGGAAACGAGATCTAAGATTTGAGAAGCGATTAATTCGGGGGATTCGATTGAGAGCGCTTGAGCGATAGAGACGTGAATCTGAGTTATCCTCACCTTTACCTCTCCCTCCTGCTTTTGCGAGCTTTGTTGCATGCGTGCATGGTTTGCTAATAAGTGAGTATCCTCTTATTCTTAAAATCTTTCATATAAGAATTGAAATTTGCATTGCGGCTGGCTTGTTGCGCTTGGTGCCTGGGGGTAACCTCAACGGGCGCTTCCCGCCAAAAGAAAGGAAAAAAACTTTCTCTGTGCTCAGAGCTTTAGTTTGCTTTTTTCGGTTTCCATCGGTTAGTTAACCATGGAAATTGAGCTAGAAGACATCGTTCCTTCTCAGGAACCAGTTTTGGTCGAAGGTAACCCACCTTCGTCCTCTGATGGTGGGACTTTCGGGCAGGTAGACGCCCGAACGTCTCAGTCTTTGCGTGTGGAGACCAAGGAAGGTGCAAGTACGCGTCTCGCAAAGAAAAGACACTCTGTGGAGTCTCCTTCTCCTTCCAAGAGGGCCTACTCCCCTCTGTCAGAATCTCAGAAGGCCCTGACCCTCAATAGGTATGAACCTGAGTCGTCGGGCCCTTTCCTCGTGCATGTTGAAGTTGTAGAGGGTACCCCTGTCACTTTTGATCGCGGGGGTGTAAACAATCGTAGCGTGATTAGTGTGTTGGGTCTGGGTAAACGGCTGAACAAACTTGTGTGTGAACCGTTTCAGCATGCCTATGACCTTAAGACTGTGGGAAGGAATAAATTCTCAGTGGTTTTTCCTAGCTGGACAAAAGCTAACCGTTTTGTAGAACTCTTCCCTACTGTGAGCGGGGCAATCACTCCTGGTGGTTGCTGGTATGCTTTTATTCCTAATTTCCGGGTCGTTAAGCAGTATATCCTAAGGAGTATTGACGATGATGACACTGAGGAAGATGTGATGATGGGCATTAAGCCCCCTCCTGGGTGGGGGGTTTCGTGGACTCCTCCCTTTGAAGTGGTCAGACTTCAACGCAGGGTTTATGGAGAACCAGGTTCCCCCCCGTCTCTTGTCAATACTAACAGCTATCTTCTGCGTTTTAGGACCAGGACGGTTCCGCATTCTTGTATTTATATGGGTAAGAGATGTTTTCTCCAACCATATATCTACAAGGTGCGCAGGTGCAACTTTTGTCAGAGGCTGGGTCACGTGGAGTCCTCGTGCAAACAGGTCACCTCCGGGAAACGACTCTGTGAGAGGTGTGGCAAGTCAGGTCACTCAAAGTCTGACTGTGTCAGCGAGGACTTTGAGTGCATTAACTCGTTAGACTCAAGTACAGAGATTGTAAACATCAGGCTTCGGATCCAAAGTGCCGTGCATATTTGAGACAAAAGAGTATTCATAAACTTATGGCTACCAAAGATTTGACATACAAGGATGCGTCCGCTCTCTTGGACGGGGGCCGCGTTAGCCCTACTCAGGACGCTTGGAGCAGGAATTCCTCTGTGCCGTTTCCTACCTTCGGAGAGTTTCTCCCGGGTACGTTTAACTTCTCTCGTGCATCGGGAAGGGCGGGTGTGACCGACACACTCGGTTACGATCAACCCCCGACTCCGGGAGGCAGCAAGCAGGGTGAGTTTGCTACTTCTTCTTCTAAGTTTAAGGAAAAAAATAAAAGTAGTAGTAGCTCCTTGTCAGCAGTGACCTCTAGGAATAAAAAGAGCGGTTCTCCTGCTTCTCAGGCAGCCATAACGCTCTCAAGTGTGTCTTCCACTAATTTAAACGTTGGTTCGGTTAAAACTTCTACCGACCCTGAAAAACCTAGCCTCTCCTCTACAAATCTTAATGGACCTCCTACTCCCT
>NW_018022745.1:3900-14819 GCF_002006095.1 Pseudomyrmex gracilis | reverse complement strand
CTAGACATCACTTTGACCTCTCCTGAATTGGCCTTAAACTGTCAGTGGAGAGTGGATGAACATAATCACGGAAGCGATCACTTTCCGGTGTATATCAGCGTGTACAACAGGTATAAGGGCTCTATTCCTTGCCGTCCCTACATATCCTTAAAAACAGTCGACTGGAACTCTTTCCAACATTCTTGTGTTCAGTTTTCTCAAGAATACTTTCCAAGTATTGATAAAGCTGTTGCGGAAAACGGCGTAGACGCCACGTATATTCACCTTACTCGGCTGATATTGGATAGTCTGGTCGTGTCTGGCGCTAGGGTCATTAATTCCTCTCGCCCCTCCCGAAAGCCGCCTACACCTTGGTGGGATGACACATGCTCTCGTGAGGTCCAAAAAAAGAGAAAAGCGTTTACCACCTTCAGAAACCACCCTTGCCTTGCCAATCTGTCGTCTTACATCCAAATCTCCAAGGAAGTGTCAAGGTTTCTACGTACAAAGAAAAGGAAGGCCTTTCGGTCCTTCTGTGGCTCCCTGCATGCACGCTCAGATGTTGGCTCAGTCTGGAACACTGTTAAGGCCTTTTCCCATGCTAGGAACTACTCGCGTTCTGATAGTAATAGAAATAATATAGATATGAACGGTTTNCTTGCTGCGTTTGATAAAGTTGCTCCTCCATGTCAGACTCCTGTACCCGATCACTCCAAGCTCTTGGAGTGTGTCTCAACTGAGGCTGGCTCAGTGGATAGTTCTGTGCTCTCTGCACCTGTCAGCTTAGAAGAGTACCTTTCTGTAGTCGACTCAGTTAAAGTCAAGTCGGCTCCTGGCCCGGATCTTCTTTCCAACGAAGTCATTTCTCACTTTCCACTTGTGTTACACTCCTGCTTCTGCAAGCTGTTTAACATTATGTTCGAGTCCGGGGTGTACCCTGCCCAGTGGCAAAACTACTTTGTTGTGTTTATCCCCAAACCGGGAAGAAAAGAGGCGTATCGCCCTATTTCTCTTGCCAANAACTTGCTCAAGCTATTGGAGAAGATAATTCAGAGACGCATGGAGTGGTGGTCTGAACATAACAACTTAATTGCTCCCTATCAGTTTGGGTTCAGACGCGGCTTGTCTTGTATTGACAACCTGGCTATTTTCGTATCTCAAGTTAAACTAGCCAATAATAATCGTCAGTTAACAGGCGCAGCTTTCTTGGATATCGAGGGGGCATTTGATAACGTGGTCCCTGAAGTGTTACTCTCTATATTACGCAGACTGGGCTTTCCTGAGTCTATTGTCAACTTCGTGTCNTCTGTTGTCTCGTCTAGAAACCTGGAGGGCTATGTCTCCGGNGTTCATGTACAGTCTAGAACTACTACCAGGGGTGTACCACAAGGCTCAGTCCTTAGTCCCTTGCTGTTCAGCCTGTACTTGTCTTTTTTGGAAATGTGCTTACCCCTTCCGGTCAAACTACTAATGTACGCGGACGACCTTGTCGTGTTCTGTTCTCATTCCTCTATCACATATGTNGCTCAGCAACTAAATGCTGCGCTTACAAATGTTAGTTCGCATCTGGAGGAACTGGGGTTAAGACTCTCTCCAGAAAAGTCTTCGGTGACCTTCTTCTCGCTGAACAGTCTTCGTAACACCAAGTGGTTAATTAAAAAGCATAATATCAAGGTTTCTCTTCACAATGTCGTCATCCCAATCGTCTGGTGCGTCAGGTTCTTAGGCGTAGTTCTTGATTACTCGTTGCGATGGAAAAAACATGTAGCAGAAATTAGGAAGCGCGTTCTTCCACGGATTAATATACTCAAAGCCATGGCGGGCATCAAGTGGGGGGTTCACCCAAGTGTTCTCTCCACGGCCTACAAGGGCCTAGTACGCTTCGTTTTGGACTGGGGCTGTCAAGTTGTGTCTCTTCTTTCTCAGCCTGAGTGCCTCGTGTTAGATAGACTACAGTACGCTTGTATTCGCATAATTTGTGGCCTTATGAGGTCCACTCCTACCAATGTACTGCTAGATCTAGTTAACGAACAGCCCCTGGCCTGTAGACGTAGGTTTTTGACCAGTAAGTATTTGTGTCGAGTGGCATCTCGTGCGGAACACCAACTGGGTTCAATGGTGCGAGAAAACCTTCCTTCGTGGAGCCCTATATGTGAAGCCAACAGCTTTGATCTGTTCAATATCTTCAGTCACCTTTCGACTGCAATCCAGCAAGTGGAAGTGCTCACTCTACCTGGCTTACTGTCCTTTCCTTTTTTTGCCAGGTTCTACAAGTGTTGCGTTGATCTTAGTTCAGGCGCTAAGTTTCGTTCTGCACACTCACCTCAACTTGAGCTGAGTAAATTCCTGGATAATATGGGAGCCTCGCATATTTTCTACACTGACGGCTCCATGATTCCCTCAGTCGGGGATCAACCCGCTCGAGTGGGCTTTGCAGTAGTCTCTGAGTACCCCGATCTTGTACATTTCACCAGACTAAATAGTCATTCCACCATCTTCGACGCTGAGGCACAAGGCATTCTGTGTGCTCTTGAATACATAAGGGACTTCGCGTTTAGCCTGTCGGTCATAGCTTCTGACTCAATGAGTGTTCTGAGCTGTCTCATGTCCTCTGACCCTCGGGGCTCTCACCCGAGTTGTGTATAAAATAAAATCGCTCACTTCTGAACTTGCGTCGCAGGGAATCAACGTCAACTTCCTGTGGGTCCCTGCTCACAAGGGTATCAAGGGTAATGAGAGTGCAGATTTTTATGCCAAGAAAGCGTTGAGTCTACCTGAACCCGACTCTTCTTTTAAATGTCCTTTCAGCTCTCTGTTTCCTGGTTTTAGGAAGGAATTGATGAAAGAGTCGAGGGAGTTATTGCTCAGGGAAGCCCTGACCAAGGGGGATAGGTACTTCTCTTGGAAGGATCAG
This sequence comes from Pseudomyrmex gracilis, assembly GCF_002006095.1. Lineage (NCBI taxonomy): Eukaryota > Metazoa > Arthropoda > Insecta > Hymenoptera > Formicidae > Pseudomyrmex > Pseudomyrmex gracilis. The sequence continues at coordinate 11,926 of NW_018022745.1, read as the reverse complement.
GTTCTTGATAAACCTTGGTATGAAAAGTTTAAAAGACCACTCCCTAGGTGCCTAGTCTCCTTTATCTCACGCATTCGTACTTTTCATACGTGTGCTAGGGCACACCTTGCGGATAAGTCAATCGTTGAAACAGCCAATTGCGAATGTGGATACATTCATCAAAACATAGATCATATTTTTTTCCATTGTCCTATTCATAAAGACGCTTCTGACTTACTTATACTTGACTTATTCCACAACGGCTTCAGCCCACCGTATAGTGTGGCTGAAGTTGCCTTTTCTAGTAATTTACAAGCTATGCATGCACTGTATGCTTTCGTCGTCAAGGAGCAGATATCCATCTAAGCTTACGTTCATCGCACAGACTGAAATCCCCCTCTACCCATTTCTCCTACAATCCCCCTAACTCAGCTCGACCGTCTGATTGGAGCTGTGCTCCGAACCTCTCATACGGGAATTAAATCTCCCCACCCGCAGCATGTGTTAATACCTTAAAACCAACTGTGAAAACTACTCTATCGTAATACTCCGTGATCACGTGTGGAAACCACGGTTTTAATCCTAACTTCAATGAAGACTTAGAATAGCGTATGGACTAGCTGTAAGGGTCCACTGAGCCATAAGAGCACCAGTAACCAGTAACCAGATTAATTCGGGCCTCAGTGAAATACGTATAGTGCACGAAGCATCTCTGATCTAGGGATGAGCATATGATATCGATATATCGACAATATCGATATAATTCTTTTGATATTCGATATTTTAGTATCGATATTCTGTTATTGATAATATCAAAAAGATATCGATAATTTTATTTGATATTGAATATCGCATTGTTTGATCGGAATTATTGAATATATATATATATAGCTCCCACTTGAAGCTTGGAGCTCCTGACTATCGCAAACAGATTATATTCACAATATCCAAGCGCATTTGATTAACTTGCCAAATGTAATCAATACGATTAGATATTATGAACACCGTTTAATTTTGTGATTATTAGATTTGTTCTCTTTTCATGCACTAGCTGCACTAGTTCAGTCTTCCATCTTTTTCCTTCTAATATGTGTAAAAAAAGATAGATTAAACAAGTGCAGCCAGTGTATCAAAAAAGAACAAATCTATTGTGAGGGCCATTACGGCCATCACACACAACATTACTTAGGCCTGTTCTACAATACAGTCGTAAGCTGTAAGTCGTAAGAAATTGACCAATCACAGACAAATTGCAGAAGAATAATCGATTGTGAGGCCTTAAGATTGTAAGACGTAGCCGTAAAAAAATTGACCAATCAGAATGTATCCTATATGCCCACCACTTTTAGATGTAAATGTCTGATTGGTTAATTTCCTTACGGCTACGTCTTACGATCTTAAGTAATTTTGTGTGTGATGGCCTTCACACGTAAAAAAATTTTAGCCGTAACCGTAAGGTAGTAAGCAATTTAACCAATTACAAACCAGTATTATCTTACATTAGTTGGAATGCTGGCCAGCGATTGGTCAATTTGCTTACGATCTTGCGACTACGTCTAAATTTTTGCTACGTGCAAAGGCTATGAACATCAAATGGAACGTACTCTGCAAAGGTGGAACTATAAAGAGCCGTCTACAATGGAAAGTTGTAGGCCGTAATAGTAAGAAATTGACCAATCACAGACAAAGTACAGAAGAATAATCGATTGTGATTTGTCAATTTCTTACTGTTACGGCCTACAACTCTCCATTGTAGACGACCCTTAATTGAAAATAAGGCTTACTCTTATCTGTCCAATTATAACGCACAAAACTGTATTGTAGAACAGGCTTTCAGTTATTACTGGCAGTATAGATTCTATTTTGAAGTTATTATTTATTTTTTATGTTAATATAATTTTTTTATAGCTAATAATATCACAACTTAACTTAAAATTATGTTATATATATATATTTGTAAAACACATCCAGCGATCGATTCTTACCACCGTGGAAATTTATTACTAGTTTTAAACCATATTAAATATCTTAATTCGTTTATGAAGTATTAGTTATTATTTTATTAGTTTTATTTTATTTTTAGACAGCAATTTTATATCGTTTATTATGATAGTTGAATTAATTATTTAGATGTTTAGTTACTGCTGTAACATTTTATTTTTCTTTTAATAATAACTTTGTAATACCAGAGAGAAACCTGAGAGCGGCCATCCTATAGTAATTTTTTACGACGGTTTCAGCCGCTGGTTTTAGCCGTATTTCCACAAAAGTGGAACTCAAAGGCCGTTCTACATTAAACGCAAGTCGCAGGTCTCGTGGAACTGATCAATCACGTTGGTCGATTGGCTGATTTGACTCTGCAATTGGTCAATTCCACGAGATCTGCGACTTTCGTTTAATGTAGAACGGCCTTTGAGTTCCACTTTTGTGGAAATACGGCTAAAACCAGCNGCTGAAACCGTCGTAAAAAATTACATTAGGATGGCCGCTCTCAGGTTTCTCTCTGGTAATACTAAATTGTAAATTATATACAATTAAGTTAAATATAGTAACTTATATACAATTAATTTATATACAATTAATAACTTATATACAATTTATTATTATTATGTATTATTTATGCGATTTTTTCGTTCCGATATTATACTTTCGATATTTTTGTTCCGATATATATCGACTATCGATAATTGCTTTTGATACAAAAATATATATAGTATTTGGTAAGGTCTGTTTGACCGCACCCATTATATGATACAAAAATCGATATTTTTCTTTCGATGCTCATCCCTACTCTGATCACTTTCGTTTCCGAGATATTTTAGCGTATCTGGGGCTGTGTTCAGTTAAGCAAGATGGAACGAACTAATGGAGGAAATGCAGGAAATACAGGAATTGGAACTAATGAATTCCTATATTTCCTGCATTTCCTCCATTAGTTCGTTCCATCTTGCTTAACTGAACACAGCCTGGAGTTTTTGAAGACCTTGTATATATTTAATCGTTGTTAGGTTTTTAAATCTTGTTTGATAATAAATACAATGCAAAGTGCGCAAATTATCACTTACAAATTAGGAAGAAAATAATACATTAATTGTTGCCGGAAATCGTATTTTGTATTTCAGATTTGAAAATCTGCCGTAATTTCGTTCTTCGTCGCTTCGAGTCGTCATCTTTAATAACCAGACTTCCTAGATTTTTGCACTTTCTTTTCAGCGTCTCCATTTGGGCGGTTCGAATTCTGTATTTCTTACCAAGTTCGACCAGCTTTGTCATAATCGGTTTTTCCATTTGCAAATTCTATTTTTCCTGCGACAAATCGCGCACTTTGTCTTCCCCGCTTGTTGTAAACATTCACTTTCCTGTTAAATCCTAGTAGATATGTATGTTATTCTTCTTTTTATTTATTTTGCTTATTTTTATTTTATAAAAGTATAAAACAGAAAACTTACAAAATTAAACAACAATTGCAGTCATGAAATTATACTTATATATATATATATATTGTATTTGTTTCAGTATTATGTTTTTATTCTTCGATTTACATACACGTTGGAATTTCACCATTATTGCTATACTTATACGTATACAATCTTGCAAGAATTTATTCAAGCTTTGGGAGAAATATAATATGCTTGAGGTCTTCCTATATGAAAGTTGTAAATGTGAATATTTATGCGGAAACAACATATAACAAAATACAATATGAACAATAATATAGTAACGACAACGTATATATTATCAGTTATATTGTTGTGTCATGTATGTGCGATTTATTTACTCAGTTAATTAATGATTGGTTATGCCAAAAGTAACATACATAATTATAAATGTTTGCAAAAATCATACAAATACTTCAACTTTTGAAGATGGCACGTTTTCAGGATTATGAAAATTATTTGTCTTATTAACCATTCTTGTGTTAAATACTCAACAAATGTTCATTCTACTTTTGCAAAGAATACAGTAATCTCAAATTTATCATTGCACGCATTGCGCCCGTTTTCTTTATTCTAAGCCGAGATTAAACAATTCTATTCAGGTGTATTTTGATGTGTTGACGAATGTCAAAAATATATTTTGAATAGAAACTTGCAAATCTGCGTTCGTCCATTTCACGTATAGTCTTAACAATTTTTTTATTGACCGATTCTAAAACGCAAATAGAAAGAAAAATTTTAAACATTTAGAGAAAAATCTAATATTGACTAACACTGTCAAAAACAATTTGTCTTTCTTTAAGAAAATATCAGCAAATACAGGAGAAAAATAAAATCTACAAGAGAAACCTGACATGAAAATATTCATCAAACAATAAGCAGCTGAATATGAGTAAGAAATTAATGATAAAGTAATATGAACCTTTTCTAGAAGTTAAAGAAAAAGCTGATGTGTTTTCTCTATTATCATATTTATATATTTCTCTATTATATTACAAAACCTTGCTTCGCATCTATATTATATATTAGATCGATAAAATGTTAATATATCTCGGTCGCAAGCATCAAAAATTTAGTCTATTCATTTAGCGCTTTTAAGTTTTACAAAACACATATCTAGATAAAACTTAGGTAATTTTTAGATGACTTATCAAGATAGTAATGGAAAGAGTTTGTCATATAATTGAAAATGTTGATAAACTTATGTATTTTGTATATTTATTTATAGTCTATTAGAGTTTAAAATACCATATACGTAAAAGTAGAAAATCAAAGTACAATTAAGTTTTAAAATTACTATTTTTAGAAGTAAATGTTCATAATTCTTGCACAATATAAGTTCTTTTAGTACTTAATTATTTTATCAGTTTTATTAATTGTTATTTTTTCCTTTTTTCTGTTGTGATTTCTTGGTTTGCTTCAATTCTACCCGGGGTGTTTTATTATCCTTCGGTTGTTTCCCACTTTTAGGATCATCAGTCCTTTTTGTAGGAATTGGTTTTCTGGGAACATATTGTTGTACACTTATCATTTTCCCTTTGAACTTCGTCTGATTCAACGATAATCCTTTCTGTTTAAAATATAAAATTTTTGTTGTAGCAAAATTGTTTAGTAATGATATCATAATTAAAATGTACAAAATATCTCTTACCTCATATTCTGTTTTATTTGCCAGCTCTATAATCGCAAAATTTTTATTCTTAGTGACAGAGATTATTTTCGAGACTGTTTTCAAAAAATGCTGCTTAATATCATTTTCCATTGCACTGAAAATTTATAAATATTTTTTTTCATTAAAGTTTGTCTCTACAAATGATTAAATAATAGTAAATTTATAAAAACTAAGTTGCACTTACTCATTTGGCAAATTCTTCACAAAAAGAGAATACTGATTCTTTTTAAGAGAATCTTCTTTCTTTTTAGGAGATTGCATGACTGCCTTTATCTCTTTGCTTTCATCATCTGTATCTTCGAAGACTTCGTCTTCTTCATCGTTCTCTTCGTCACTTATTTCATCATCACTTTCATCTTCACTATCATCAAGCAAGCTCATTGTAAGTTCATCTTCAGATTCTTCACCTTCCTCTTCTTCATCTACTTCTCCAAATTCTTCATCTTCTTCTGAATCCTCTCCTTCTTCGTCTTCGTCTTCGTCTTCGTCTTCCCCTTCTTCTTCCTCTTCTACCAAATCACTCAGTCCTGCATCATTATCTGAATCATTATAATAATTATCAACATCAACATCATCATCATCATCATCATCATCATCATCATCATCATCATCATCATCATCTTCTTCTTCTTCTTCTTCTTCTTCTTTTTCTTCTTCAGCTTTGTGCTTAGTTTCTATAAAAGGTTTTGCTTTATTCTTATTAACTTTTTGTTTATTTAACTGCACATTTTTACTTGTTTGTTTATTGGTTTGAATATTCTTTTTTTCTGATACAGATTTCTCTGATTCCTTTCCTTCTGTTTTCTTAACCAATAACTTCTTATAGAAAGACAATTTTTTCTTAGCAGTTTTTGATAAATTTTCTCTTCCCTCAATTTCTCTTATTCTTTGTTCTAAATGCTCTATAGTATATTCTTTTTTAGGCGATTTGTTCTGGCTAAGAGATTGTTGTTGTTGCTGCTGCTGCTGTTTTTCTTTAGGTAATGTAGTTTTCTTGAAGTTATCTATCTTCTTTTCCTTTGTTTTAAGAGATATTTCTTTAGGTTGAGCAGTAATTACTTTTTCTTTTAAGTGTGGTGGCATTCTATTGTCATTTTGCTTCGTATTTTTATGCTGTTTTTGTTTGTCTGCTATCTTGAAAGGTTTTGCTTTATTTTCTACTTTAAAATCTCCATTTTGCGTAGAAATAGCAAGTTTTGGCTTTTTGAAATCTTTCTTGAATCCAGAAACATTTTGTTGCTTCTGCCCTAGTCTTGCAGATTGAGTCTCACCGAACGGTCGTTTCTTGCCTTTTTTGTTCTCTACTTTATTCATTTTAGCAAAAGCAGACATTTCAAGGTATGTTACAAGAGAAATATAGTAGCACGTGTGCGACACGCAAATCCTGAAAATATCAGTAAAATTATTACAATTTAAACTTTTATTGTTTAAACATACTTCAAGCCTATATCATAAAATCTGAAAAGCATGTGATCGCGCTAAATATTTTAGACTATTTATCGCGCCGAAATTTTTTCTCCAAGCTCGGTATGTGACATGAAATTATCTATTAATTTTACATAAAATAAGTATATAAAATATCATAAATGACATATGTTCAATCTAGTCATTAAGAATTCAACACATTTGCACTAATGTTAAGAGAATTATGTAGTAAGAGAAGCTTTACCTCAGGTTATGTTTCTCAGCAACGTGGGTAAGAAATAACCGTCTAATCTCCAAGATTGTAAAGACGGAAATGAACTACACTGAGGTGAGGGAAATGGATGCCTGGAAGCAGGGATGCCAGATTCCGGCCGCTTGGTAGCATGCGGTAGCATGGAGGGGATGCGCACACAGCTTCGAGCCGTGACATGAAGCTGTGTGCGCATCCCCTCCATGCTACTGCATGCTACCAAGCGGCCGGAATCTGGCATCCCTGCCTGGAAGCCTGGATAGAAATGGCGGTTCAACGGTTATTCGAAAACTCTCGAATTCTCAGGGCGCTCGCAGACAGAACGCAGCAATACATTATATACAACGTGTTAGCCACTCAGCATTTACTCTGGCCGTTTTCCTTTTAGGAGACACAGTCGACACAAGTCGACACAAGAGTCATTCTGTCTTTGTTTCTCACTGAATACTGAACGAAGACAGAATGACTTTTGTGTCGACTTGTGTCGACTGTGTCTCCTAAAAGGAAAACGGCCTCTTACAGGAAAGCAACATATTTTCCATAAAAGCAAATATGCTGATTGGCTACCGCGTTCTACATAAGACGCAAACGCAGTTCGCAGTGCGACCGACGGCGAATAGAGAACAGGTGCAGCTGCTACGGGACATCCGAGAGTTGCAACAACGACTGCATTCGGGGAGACGCTATCAGCGGGTGCGTTCGGGGAGCGCGCTATCAGCGCTATTGCATCATTCTATCTTTATTGCTCAGTAGATGTAAAACAAAGATAGAATGACGCAATAGCGCTGATAGCGTGCTCCCCGAACGCAGCCAGCGCTATTGCGTCCTTCTATCTTTGTTTTACATCTAATGAGCAATAAAGACAGAATGATGCAACAGCGCTGATAGCGCACTCCCCGTGCTTATATAATAGACTGAACATTCATGTAAGAGGAGCTTCGTTAAAAGAAACAGAAATAGTCGTGGAGTAGTTCTCTTCTTTTCTAGCAGTGAGTTGATTAGTGGCCGCGGCAGGCCGAGGGAGTGGCCGAGAGCAACAAAGATAGAGTTCGAGAGTCAGTTGAAAGAGAGTGATAGTGAAAGGCTTAGACCATATATACTTATAGACGCGGCTTCAGACAACTATCTTAAAGCAAAGATAATGGCTGCGTTCGGGGAGCACGCTATCAGCGCTATTGCGGCTGCTTTCCTTTTAGGAGACACAAATCGACACAGATTAACACACTCGAGCACAGTTTGCCACAGTAAATGGAACGCGATATA
>NW_018022745.1:0-1630 GCF_002006095.1 Pseudomyrmex gracilis | reverse complement strand
ACGCTCGACCATCTATGCCCATATTTGGACTTCGTGCGTCTCTCTTTCTCGGGCCTCGTGCCTCTCATTGCGAAGATACGCGACTAGCCACGGCTGGTGAAATCAACGTGAAATTACCGTTTACTGTTTCGCGCATTTCCTGCGTAGTTAGTGTTTGCTGTTGACATAGAGCTTATACTCATGGAGAGGCCATGCCTATGGCCTGTTCTACAATACAGTCTTAAACTGTAAGTCGTAAGAAATTGACCAATCACAGATAAATCACAGAAGAATAATCGATTGTGATTGGTCAATTTCTTACGACTTACGGCTTACGATTGTATTGTAGAACAGGCCTATATGCTAACCATAGAGAGGGCCGCGCAAGGAGGATCGACAAAGAGAGATATATTTTGTCCATATTTTGTCTCAACTGTGGCTCCCCCACTCCGTGTTCTCTGTTATTCTCTTCTATAAGAAGTGGCCACAATTGAAACAGAAAAATATCTCTCTTTGTCGATCCTCCTTGCGCTCGCATGGCCTCTCCATGAGTATAAGCTCTATGGCTGTTGATGTGTTTATGCTGAGTTTGATTTTTTCCTTCATTGAAAATGTATTTGAAATTATATTTTTTATGCTTTGTTTACGGATAAAAACACCTTTGACCAATTTGTTTGAATTACCCGACGTTTACTGATTGGAGCGGAGCATCAATAAATCTCACTTCGATATCTCAGCCAACTTCAGCTCGACGACACTAGGCTTGTGCCATAGTAAGGGCCATTGCACGTGAAAACATTTTAACCGTAACCGTAAAATCGTAAGTAATTCAACCAATCACAGATTAGTATTATCTTAAGGGTCGTCTACAATGGAGAGTTTTAGACCGTAACAGTAAGAAACTGACAAATCACAATCGATTATTCTTCTGTACTTTGCCTGTGATTGGTCAATTTCTTACTATTACGGCCTACAACTCTCCATATGTAAAGAGCCGTCTACAATGGAAAGTTGTAGGCCGTAATAGTAAGAAATTGACCAATCACAGGCAAAGTACAGAAGAATAATCGATTGTGATTTGTCAGTTTCTTACTGTTACAGTCTAAAACTCTCCATTGTAGACGACCCTTAATAGAAAAAAATGATTCAGGACTTTTCGACTCAGTTTTACTCTTTCTACCTGCCTACGAGAGATGTTAAAGTAATTGTCGGACACCCTGTATATAGTATGTATGTATATACAGGGTGTCTGACAGCGAAATATAAAGCCGACGTGTGTAGGTAGATCGGGTCATTCTGAACAGAAAAGTTATATACCATTTTGCAAAATTCGCAATATTTATTGAGATATGAATTAATAAATGTGAACCAATGAAGACGCGGGGAGCGACGATTGGACTCTATAGGCGTGCACGATTATCAGATGAAAAGAAAAATGGCTTCTCTCATGTAATGTCTTAGTAACAAAAGGAGTAAACAAACAAGCGCGGCACGGCACGACTCAGGCTGGATCCTCATACAGACACCGGCGCTTTGACACCGAGCGTTGATTGGTGAAAAGTGGGTAGTGGGAGTAAACGGCGCTAAAACACCGGAGCTGTCATGAGGATTGAGTTTTTCATGATTTTTTGGCGTTGAAGCGCCGAAATGT
>NW_018022744.1:12997-18892 GCF_002006095.1 Pseudomyrmex gracilis | reverse complement strand
CAAAAATCACCAAAATCTCAAATTTTCAACCCTCTCTATTTAAAAAAAAAAAAAAAAAAAAAAATTCCTCGAACAGGTGTCTCTTTTTTTTCCGATATAGAACCCGTAAAAAAAGTTTCAGCTAAATCAAAAATGGGTCGGTCAGAATGGTGTTCGGTTTGTAAAAGAATTACCCACATATGTCAACGAAAAGATAAGCCAGAAGCAATCACTTGTTAACCTTTATATCTGACTCTTATTTATATGTTATGTAATTTATAGACAACACTGAAGAAGACTTTAAATAAAAGTCAAAACGTTTGTTTTACACTCAAAAAGAACTACAATTTATTTGCACAAAATACTGCAATCGTTCGGAAACGCCTTTACATTCAAATCAAATCATAAAACTAAAATCTTTAAAAATGATACATTTATTGCTAATTTATATTTAGAAATTGATATTTTTTTTGCTGGTTTTATGTTACATACCTTTTTTATATTTACGAAAAAAGTTCGAGTTTGTTAAAAGGTTAACATTGTCATTTATTTAGAATAAGTTATGAAAAACATTTATAATATCACTTATTAATACAAGTTTTTATATAAGATACATTCACACCGTAATTTTATTAGTGAAAATGTTCTTTATTCGCAAATTGATATTGCTTCATATAGATAGATAGATACCGAGGAGCTTGTGAGACCCTATTGTCACCTAGATCTATAAGATCCTCTACGACTCCCGCTAGTTGTTTATCAACCAAGCTGCTAAAACCCGGCATTTGCTGCCAGGCTACACAGATGGCCGACTTTAATTATTTTCAGGTCCTCGGGCTCCACAAACATGGAGCCCAAAAATCTGAATCTCTTGAGTGCTAGAGACGGGCAGCGACACAATATGTGCACGCTGTCCTCCCTCTTTGCCACAAAATCTACAACTACTTTCTTCAACTAGGCCTAAGTTGAATAGATGTGCCTTGAAGGCCCAATGCCCTGTGAAAAGACCGATACACAGTCTTTGTCTGTACTTACTCATTGTCAGTAGTTCTTTTGTCCTACCTGGCAATGGCTGAGTCATCAGGGCCTTAGCTTGGCGGCAGCTCTTCAGTATCTCCCAAGAGATCCTGTGCTCCCTTTTCAGTCAGTCTTTGATATGGTTTTTCCCTGTTGCAAAGGGAACTCCAACTATCTGGCAGACTGGTTCCTCTAAGGTACCCAGTTTTGCCAGACTATCAGCCACTTCATTGCCTTGGATACCTTGGTGGCCAAATACCCAGACAAGCGTGATGTTGTTTTGCTCGCCCAATTTGTTTAGAGCTTGCATACAGTCCCAAACCACTAAAGATTCAGTGGTGGTCTTGGCAAGAGCTCCTACGGCTGCTTTGCTATCCGTATAGATATTGATTCTCCTGGTTTTTGTCTCTCTTGAAAGTAGGAGTCTTACACATTCCAGAATGGCCAGGACTTCCGCTTGAAAGACCGTGGCCAATTTGCCCAGAGAGAAAAACTCTCTGTGATTTGATCCTGGACAGTAGATGCCTGCTCCATAGCAGCCGTTTGCTCCAGATCCATCAGTAAACCATGCATGAGTACCCGGCTGGATCTGAAGATTTTTGTTTTTCCAGTCCGCCCTGGTTGTCAAGTTTATGGAGAACGCCTTGTTCACTTGGCGTATTCTGGATATTCTGTCTTGCTTTAAGGTAAAGGAAAATTTGTGAAGAAACTCGAGCCTGGTATGACCTACTCCGAAATCTCTCTACTCCTCCTGACACCTTAGTCTATATGCTGTGAGTTTGGCAGCGCTGATGACAGTCAATCTTAGAGGTGAAATGCAGAGCGCCACTTCCAGCGCTTCTGTTGGTGTCGTTCTCATAGTTCCTACCGCAGCCCTTAAGTAATAACCTTGTAGGCTTTTTAGTAGATTCTTTGACTCCATATTTTCCACTCTGGGCCACCAAACAACAGCAGCATATGTTAACCTCGGTACAAGTACCACTTTGTATATCTATGAGGCACTATTTAGTTTAATACCCCAAAATTTTCCCATTGCTCTTCTACACGCCCAGTATGAGGCGTAGAATTTGGATCTCTTTATATCGAGATGTGTTTTCCAATTCAGTTTGGTGTCTAAGTGGACTCCCAAATATTTTACTGACTGAACGTATTCTATAACTTCTCGCCAGAGTCTAAGCGGCTCAATGGCTTCAGGTTTGTATTTCCTGGTGAAAATCATGGCCTTGGTCTTTAATGGATTAGCCCTAAGTCCTTTTGATTGACACCAGTCTTGCGTGATCTTAAGGGTTTTCTGCATAGTCTCCTTAAGTGTTGAAAGAAAACTACCTCACACTATAATGGTCACGTCATCAGCGTAGCCAAAGACGAGGAAGCCTTTCTTCTGTAATTCTCGTAGAAGTTCATTCGCGACCAGACACCAGAGCAGGGGAGATAAAACTCCTCTCTGCGGGCATCCTTTAGCGGGGAAACCATGCACACTTGAGTCCCCATGATTGGCAATCAGGGTTCTTCCTGTTAGCATGCTTTGTGTCCAGTCTGCTAAAGCAGCGGGAATGTGATGCCCGGTCATTGCTTCCCTGATAACATCATATGAGGTGCTATCAAAAGCTCCCTCAATGTCCAGAAAGACGCCCAGGGCATATCCCTTTGCTTCCAACTGCACTTCGACTCCGCCCACGAGATGGTGCAAGGCAGTATCTGTTGATCTGCCCTCCCTGTAGGCATACTAAGCCGGAGACAGCGAATGTACTAGCAGAGGGTCAATTTTCAGATATCTATCGACCAGTCTCTCCAGGGTTTTCAGTACAAAGGAAGTGAGACTGATCGGTCTGAAATCTTTGGCTGTTATATGGCCATTTCTACCAGGCTTGGGTATAAAGACTACTCTTGTACCACCCCAAGCCTGGGGGACGTGTCTTAGAGCTATGCTAGCCTTAAAGATTTTTGTAAGTGGACTTATGAGAACCCCCAGCCTCTCTTGAAGAAGAACCGGGTAGATTCCATCCGGTCCAGGTGATTTATAGGAAGAGAAGGTCTTACCAGCCTATTCAACTCCCTTTGGAAAAACAACCTCAGCTGCCAGACGCCAGTCCCTGGGTTTATATTCCCTAGGCTTTGGTCGGCAGGGCTGTTATGTTACGATCAAAACCTGGGAAGTGGACTTCCATTAGATGTTTCAATGTGTCCGTTGTCTCTTTAGTGACATTTCCCGTTGGGAGCTTGAGACAGCCTCATTGGGGACGGTGATCCAAACTAAGGATTCTGTGAAGCCTGGATGCCTCCGGGGCGCTCTCAATGCTTTCACAGAAACGTCTCCAGCTTTTGCACTTTGATTTCTTAATCTCCTTGCTGTACTCTCGTTGGGAGCTTCTAAAGGCCTCCCAGTGTACTGCAAGTTCTGTTTTTTTTGCTTTGCTGAATTTCTTTCTCGTTTCCAATCTGAGCTTACCGAGCTCTTTATTCCACCAGTGGATCTTGTTCACCGGATTCCTAGGTTTTGGTGAGCAGTTTAATTCAAAGGCGTTTGTAATGGCGTTCTTTAGAAAGTCCGCCACGTTTTCCAAGTTGTTTTTGGTTCTGAAACTGGTTGGGGCCATAGCGAGCTGGACCTTAAAGTCAGCCCTAAAGCCCTCCCAGTTGGTTTTTTGTGGGTTGCGAACCCAGCTGATTTGCGGTATTTGTTGGAGAGGTAAGCGTATTTGTCTGTGATCAGAGCCAGAGGGCTCATCCGCGAGACTCTCCAGTCGTTCACCAGACTCACCACTCTCTCCGTACAAACCGTTATATCGATGACTTCCTGTCTTTTGGAGTCCAGGAATGTCGGCTCGTTTCCTCTGTTGAGAATGGTTAATCCTGTGCCCATTAGGTAGTCGTGGAGACTCTCCCCCCGCAGGTTGGTATCTGTGCTTCCCCATCCTACATGGTGGGAGTTCGCATCGCAACCCAGCAGGAGTTCGAGCCTCCTGGCTTCCGCATAGGCCATCAGGTTTTTTTACCTCTTCATGTGGTGATGGATCCGTGGAGTCATAGGGCATATAAACTGACCCTATTAATACTTCCATGTTCTCTTCCTCGGCTAGCTTCACTCTTACCTTGATGACTGTAAGGTCTTCGCTGCTGAGCTGTGGCAGAAAGATAGCATTTAGTCCTTTTACTAAAATGCATGATCTTACTCTATTTTCTGAGTGTGCTTTGTATAAGCAGCCGCACCCACTCAGTCCCTTTACTGCACCATTCACAATCCATGGTTCTTGGATTAGTGCAATACTTGTATGTATCACAGCCATGCTCCTGGCTAGGATAGCCGAGGCGCTCTTGCTGTGATGCAAGTTAATCTGGATCATTTGGATGCCGAAAGAAGCCATTTTTAGGCAGTCCCGACATCCTCCGACTCCATCTCCTCCGTCGCCTCCCCGCGCTCTCGTTCCGCCATCCTAACGGTGGCCCGGCCGAGACCGAAGAAAGGCCTAAAGCCACAGTGCTTCAAGGCTTCCATCGACGAGTCGCCAACCAAACAGGAGAAGTGGGCGCTCGTAGCATCCCTCCCATACGTCCCCCTGGTGACGACCCAATCGCTGGTTGCCAGCCCTGTGTTTTGCTGGTTAAGGAGCTTTAAAGCATCCTCAACCCTTACTTCAGGCTCCTCCACATGCACCACCACCCGATGACGCTTAGATAGCTCACCAACCTAGCACACACAGAGAAGTTCCCCTGACTTTTAAATCGGAGAAATGGGTCTTAAGCCACTCCGCCGAAATGGGCCTTAAGCCACTCTATGTTGGCGCACACAACCATGAGTGCGCCATCCTTCTCCCAGGAACCAGTGGAGGCTTTGTCATTCTCAGACATGCCGAGAATGACATACCTGACCATTTTTCTGATCTCAACCACCTCACCGGTTCCCATTTTCTTGTCAGGGTAGCCCTCCAGTACGAGGGCCATCCTGACAAGACCTTTTGTCGCCCGTGCATACGACTCTTCATTTTTGGGTCTCTTGCCCTGACGATTTTCTGAGGGGGCTGGGAGTAGCATGCTCCGGCCTGGCTCGCTTTGCCGCGCCACCCGAAGCCCGCCCACCCCTAGCCCCACCTTTTGAGCAGGAGGCTGCGGAAGTAGAGAGGACCTTATTGGCCCAACTCTCCCCGGCTTGCATTTGTTTATTATAACGACGCCTAGCGGCCCCGCTATATCTTATGCGGTATTTTGGAGCTTCTGAGCCCGCTCCCGCACTGCAAGATTCCCCTGGACGTTTACCTCCAAAGGAGGCTTCGCTCTTTGGGACTGATTTGAGGGTGATTTTATTTTCGTTTTCAACATCCATATATGTTCCCACGATTATCGCGGTCGCGCGGTCTCACCCAGCCAGAGCGGCGAATGGCTGGGGCTTGGCTCCGTACCCCTGGATTTCGCCCGGTATCCAGGAAGCACCGTTTACGACGCAACTCCCCTTGCACCACGCAGCTCTCGGCACGATCGCTCACACCTTAACTTGGAGAGTTTCTCTTAGTTAGTCGCAGACGGGCCCACCCCTGAGCGGGTGACCACCGCCCGTGACCTTAAGCCCCGTTACCCGCTCCGGCGCGGGAGCCCAAAGCCCCCGAGAACACCGGATGCTCACTTTCTGTGGTCCATAGTTGTCCCGTCAGATTACACTTCCATTGTGGCGATATGACCAGACAGATCCGTCAGCTGGCGATCAATGCCCGGCCACACCACCACCGGCACACGCTAGGAACAAAATAAACGTTCCGTGCAGGGATGCCAGTTTCAAGACTTTTGCAGCATGCAACAGCAAGTGGAGAGGATGCGCACACAGGCGAACAGCCGTGTTCGTGTGCGCTCGGCGCTTCGGCCAACTTCGAGCAGTAGACGGAGACGGATATATATAACCGCTCTCTG
>NW_018022744.1:4202-11357 GCF_002006095.1 Pseudomyrmex gracilis | reverse complement strand
GTTATTTTACAAAATGCAGCCTCATTTTATGACACGCAGCAACGATCATTATGTACTCTGTATTTCGATACTAAACTTGTATAAGAAATATATATTAATTNTTTTCCCTTGTTATTTTCCATTTTTTCAATACGTGATTAAAAAATAGTAGACGTAACAATGATCGCTTCTACGTTGTCTTCGATAGGAACCAGTTTGATATTTTTCTTTCTTTTTTTTTTATCTAAGTTAAAGACGATTTGTCGCATATAATCTATTATGTTTATACATATATATACATATGTATACACACAAAATGCACGAAGTATACAATTTAACCGATCCATGTTTACATTGTGTATTTAACATAACGCCGATGATACTTGGCGGTCAGACCACGTGAACACCGAGCGCCCCGCGAGCCCCGAGTCCCCGCCTCGGAGCTACTACAAGGTGGGAACCCATTCGGGAGGATTGCTTCATATGCATACAGCCCAAAAATTACATATTGCAGAATAATTTTGCTGAAACATTGCAAGATTACAAATTAGTTGTGACACTTTGCTGCAACATTATTACAAAATTGTGACATTAAAATGTTCACTTTTTTGTAATATTGCAACGAAACATTATAGCAATGTTATACATGTAAAAAAACACAATGTTACTTAAACCATCTAGTAACATTAAAAATAGGGTTTTTAATGCAACAGAATTTTTGACAAACAAATATCTGATAAATAAATATCTCGGGAACATATAAAATTAAAACATAAAATTAAAAAACTTATTAAATAGAAATATAAAAGCTTACTATAAATAGAAATAGTTATAAAACTTTTATACACTTTTATACACTTTTATAAGATAATGTATTATAAAGTTAAATCTAAATATAATCATATATAGTCTGGTTAAAAATACCATAATCAGTAATTTAATTTATAAGAAAATTTATTATAGAAAAGTGAAAATACATACAACCATTATACTTGATTTATGTGTATGTGTGGAAGGGAGGGAGGGTGTGTAGGTGTAAACCTAAAATATTTTTGTATTAGTAATGTGTTTATTTGTCGTCATAGTCAATAATTGCATAACATTCGAGATATGCTTTAAGTTAATAAAAAATACCTCAAAGATGTTAGACAATTATTGACAATAGTAGTGACGGATATACATATATTAACCCTTCAATGCCAGACGTGGGTCTCCTAGACCTAAAAGTTTTAAACTAGTGTCTCTGCTAGGTATTAATTTAGCGCGATATTTTTGATGACCTTAAAAACTTTAGGGCCTTACACAACAATAGAGGTCATTGACAGCGTCATTTGTTTAATAGCTTTGCAAAGTTTGAATTTTTAAGTAAGAAAAAGATTTGAGGGACCCAAGTCTGGACAAGACGTTGGCATTTCCAAAAGTAACTTTGTTTTCAGTTTGAGCACTTCTAATATATTAAATAATTGATGTTTTTTCCATACTTTTATAAATATATATGTACATTTACAACAATTTATTAGATTACGACGTGCAGAGTATGCGATTCGCGGCTATTGGAGCTGCGACTTGTGGAATATTAGCAAAAATTTGTTTTTTTTAACGCTTAGATTTTTGGAACTACTGAAGATTTTTTTCAATCTGTTTTATTTATCGACATAGAATCGTGTAAATGTTTGATTAAAAAAAAGAAATTGAAAAAATATTGATTTTTAGCAGAAATATTCAATTTTAAAGTTGCGTAAGTCTCACATACATAGTTTGGACAACTCGTAGATCATTTTTGAGGTCTGGCATTAAAGGTGTTACGTCCTGGACTCTACGGTCCCCTTCTGTTTGGAACCAGACATAAACTAGCTTTAAGATTTGCGCCTTAGAATTAATTTTTAAATAACAATCCTTGAGCAGAGAACAAAGGACCTATTGAACTAAGATAAACAGACCGTATCGCAATTTTTTTTTATCTAATCACTCTTACCGACTTTCAAAAGGATACCGGCCAATTAGTCAACAAGTAGCCCGGATGTTTGGTTCGCGAATAATACGCGAATATAAACTTAGATAATTTAGGCAGTCTGCTAATCTCTAGCAAGGAATGTTATGGCACCGAAAATAAACAGAAAATTGCACGTGCAGATAATAAAGTTTAAACAAATGTTGAGTGAGTCAGAAAGAATGATTGTCGGTGATTGGTCCTCTCGCCTGGTCGGATTAGCAACTAAAGGATCGAAATTTTAATCAGTAAAGAGTGGAAGAGTAAAATCTAAAGACAATTGGCAAAAATCAGAAGGGTTAACGCCCCGAGATCACCATATATAAGGCGTTGGAACATCGGAGAACGCGCTCCATAACCAGCATTACGATTATTAACACAGTTTTATTCCTTCTCGAAGTTCAATTCAACAATTTAACTTAGAGTCAATTCGGTCATACAAAAAGATACTCGCTTTTCCTGTTTGGTCTGAAATTCGGTTGTGAGAATTAGATCCTCACAATCCGTTTCTCAATTTGACATCGATCTCGGCGCGTAAATCCGAGTGAACAGTACGACTCGTGACAACTCCCATCGGAGGAGACGACCAATTCATTCCACCTGAGTCCAGCTGACAGACTCCTGACTCTTGGGCGAAGCGAATCAATCACTCATCTCGACATTCTACTATAAACAATAAGTAGTGAGTACTTACTAATAGTTTTGCAAAACAAATCTAAGGTTCCTACGCACACAGTAAAATCTTCTTCGAGACGGTTGATATTCGGAAAAAAAAGATTAAATTCGACAATTCAATTAATAACTGCTTCATTTAGTAAGCCCTTCTCCTCGACATCCTAGCCGGACTAGCGTTTCACGGTGTCAACCCGTTCCGAACTGCTGCCGGTTTCTTTTTCGTCAGACTAGCTACTCACGATCTTGCGAATCGTTCAGGGCCGCTGCTGACTTTTCATTCCTGTCGGACTAGCAGCTCACGACCTTATGTGTCGTTCCGAGCCGCCGCTGACTTTTCATTCCTGTCGGACTAGCAACTCACGACCTTGTGTGTCGTTCCGGGCCGCTGCTGACTTCCATTTCTATCGGATTAGCGTTTCACGACGTCAGTTGTTCTGAACCGCTGCCGATTTCCAATCACCACTGTCGAACTTTGAGCAGTAGCAAATCATATGTAGTTGTCATATCGCTCCGAAAATTAACCGTGATTCTAACAACGCGATATCCGAAACCGAACTTTGCGGCGGAGAACCGCTGCCCGTCGAGTGAGCAAACCGAAGCGTACCAACCCCCGTCTATCCGGCAATAGCCTAAATAATAACGGTGCTCATTTACGCAAGGATTTAAAATATTGAAAATATTAACAGTGATGTTAATAACGAACGCCCAGGATCAAACATAGTAATAATGCCAATGTATACTCAAATTCACACCAAACTTTATCACACGTCCAATTATTTAATTCGACTTGCGTAAGAGTATTTTTGGATAAACTTAAATGTTAATACTTTAAATAAAATGATTTATATACTCGTAAGAATGAAAACGGCTTCAACTAATTAAACTTTGAACTTCTATCCTGAAAATTCATTCCTTTAATCTCATCACGTGATCACCAGGTCCTGTCCCAGGTAAATTAGATTCGTTTTTAAGACCTAAAAGAGGACCGACGAGTGAGAAGACGTTAGCCAAGTAATATTGGCAAATTCGTTGACTTGACTACGTCGTTGAACAGTCTCGCTCGACTCGCATGCTTGCCTTATCTCATTAGGTCAGTGTGCCGAGATATAATACACAAAAGTGTCGTGTGTCAAGTTGCGTTCCTCCGTTAGGACCCGATCGTAACCGTAGCTCAGGACGTAACAAAGGGTTAACATGAAAATATTTTAGTTTCACATACACAATCGAATATAATGAATTTATTTTCAGTTTTATATAATAAAGTTTTCTATAAATTAACTTGTCTATAAGTAATTTATCAAACAAACTTATGTAGAGTTTGATTGTAATTATGCTGTCTCGTCCGGATAGATAATGATAATAGTAGTAGCGTTATTCACAACAGGTCTTCAAAGCTCATTGCAAAAATCGTAAGAGACGCTTCGCTCTCGAGCCTAGGCGTGCCTACACGAGCCCACGTGACTTTATTAGTTTAAAGCAGACAAATCTGAAACTGGGCAAGGGTGAGAGACTCTCCAACTCCGGACGAGATAGCATAATTACAGTCAAACTTCATATAAGTTTGTTTGATTAATTAATTATGTTATGTCTTGTCCGGATGGATAATAGTAAATGTTTAAAGCTCAGATTTGTCAGGGAGTTAAAGATAAATAAAGCAGAGCTTTATTTGCTCTGTAAAACTAGTCTGGTTTATTAAGAAGGAACATGTGTTTTAGATATACATGAAAAAATAAAAAATGAAGATAAAAAACGACGCAGCAACTCTAAATTTAAAACCAAGCCTGTATGGACAAACAAGAGATCGAGAAGCATTAGGCTTGTGTACTATTTAAAATTGTAGACTATAAAGACAGATCTTAAATTATTCGTCTATTATAAAATCAGGCAAAGACTTCTGAGGTTTTGCTCCAGCCTGCTGTACGTCTGATTTTGTCTAGACTAATGCCTTTACTTGCTGCGAGAGATGTCGAAGCATAACGAGTAGAGTGTGATAAAAAAAATGCTTGTATCTACTCCCGCTATCTCTAATGTTATTTTGACCCAACGCCCTAAGCGTGTAAGAAGAGACCGATTGTGCAGAGCACGAAACGAAATAAAGAGCGAGTCACAATCTCCTTGCTGGAGATTGCGAGTAATGTCGATATAGAATTTGACTAATAAAACAATACAGTTCTGGTCTGTCAAGGAAAGGCTTGAATGAAAGTAAAGGCTGAAATCTTTCGACCTCTGAAGTTTTAAGCCTGGCAGGAATTCTTATGACTAAGAAATCCGCTAAAATATAAAACATTCGAGAGTTGTATAACTGCCAAAGTTTGCATTTGTTGGGCAGTCAAGGGAGCAAGGAGGGTGATTAGTTTCCTCGATACTATTTCGAGCGACAGTTCTTCAACTCTGTTTCCTCGGACACAACTCGAGATTCGGCTTCGATATTCTGAGCTGAAGGAATATATGAGGCGTAAATAAACATATCTCGCTCCTTGCATCAGCCTCAAATTTTTATGGACCACTCCTCTAAGACAGGGAATTTCATTGAGCCAATTTGATTAATATATGAAACTGCTATAGAATTATCTACTTTAAAAAGAATTCAATTATGTTTTAAACTCGTTCATTATTATTCAAATAAAAAGAGATAAGGAAATAGCAATAAGAAGCTAACACCAGATGTTCGTATAAAATTCTTTTATTAGGTGTTGGAATTAATTTGTAGCATTTTACAAGATATGGCGTAGGTAGTATAGTATTTTGTTGTTACCTACAGTAATGTATTCATCGTGAAAGCTGTCATTGGACGTCATTTGCTTTACATAACCTTTTTTTGAATCGTAAATAACAACACTATAAATTATTGAATATGTCAAAATTTGTGCCGAATAAAGAGTTTTTGCGGGGAGGCGTTTTTTGACGTGTGAACTGCTGCTTCAACGGGAAAAAAGAAAAGGTTTTTTGCATTGAATTGTCACCGGTGATGAAAAATGGATTCATTACGACAATCCGAAGCGCAGAAAGTCATGGGTTAAGCCCGGCCAACCATCAACATCAGTGGCAAAGCCGAATATCTATGGGTCTAAGCTCCTGCTCTGTATTTGGTGGGATCAGAGGGGTGTGATTTATTATAAACTGCTGAAACCGAATGAAACCATAACTAGGGATCGCTACATCGACTACAATTGATGCGCTTGAGCCGTGCATTGAAAGAAAAACGGCCGGAATACAAAAGACACGACAAAGTCATTTTACTGCACGACCATGCTCGTCCGCAAGTCGTTTTGCGTCCTCTTGCGTAATACTAACGGTATTAAAACTTTTTAAAATCTTTGAATTATAAAAGAATTGTACTCGAACATCTAGTGTTAGCTTGTTATTGCCATTTCCTTATCTCTTTTTATTTAAAAAAATGTTGGATTTTTTTAAATGAGATGCAAAACATCTTAAAACATAGATTATATTTAAGAGTTCCAAATAAGTGATATAGTATTGCTTGTCTTCTGGTGATCAAAATCCATGGGTCCGAGCCTCGCCATTCTGATAAGAAGGCGTCCAAAAAAATCTCAAGATCAACTTTGCAGCGTCTCTTGTGTAACATGATGAGAGTCCTGTTAAGAAGATTCTCTTGTGTATTAAGGGAGAAAGATCGAAAAATGTTCGATATCAAAACTAAAGCCTAAAGATCGGCAAGATTTTACAGGTGTAAACATGCTCTTGCGTCTGTTAATATTAAAACTTAAGGAAGTTAGAAGGTTTGTCGTTGTAGACACGTTGTCCATATATTGATCATATGTGGTGCAATGAGAAAATCGTCCAGATACACCACTGAAAAAAAACTCTTTTTTCTTAACGAGTACAGCATAGGTTTCAAAATCTTTGTAAAAATATAGAGGGCTGATGCTAGCCCAAAAGGCAAGACCCTAAACTAAAAGAACTGGTTATTGAAGCAAAAACTCAGGAACTTTCTATCGTCTATATGGATAAGTACGTGGGTCAATCAAATATAAATGAGACTTTGTTCATTACTCTTTACTTAAGTAATATTTTTCAAAATAAATTACACGTCATTTTTTTACATAATTTTCGTCTACAGTTATACACTTTTGCCATCAGATTTGCAATTTTTTTATTCCGGTATCATAAAAAGAAGTAGAACGTATATGAAGTCATTTGCGTGTTGTGCGCCAATTTTTGTATTAAAAGATAAGTTAAGGTGAGGCCATTGAGCAATGTGATGAGACATCACTGTCATTGCTCAATGACCTAGTTAGGTAGCAGGAAGACAGCAGTTCTAGGAAGAACTGCTGGTTGCCACAGGGCGCGACACATAGCCGCGTTGTGTGAAGTGCAAACGCAGCATGTGTCGACACCGACACCGGTAACTAGCACGGCCGTTGCTAGGACCGGTGGGCCTGCTGAATCAGCGCGATCGATTACTATAAATCGATCGCGTGGATGAAGCAGAGGGGAGACCGTGTTAGGACTGCTAGCTCACTGTGTGGCTCCGCAAGCCGGAGAGTTTA
>NW_018022744.1:0-2882 GCF_002006095.1 Pseudomyrmex gracilis | reverse complement strand
CAACCCCACTGACGCAATGCTACAACAAATAGTGCGGTCGTTAGAAGCGATAAGTTCGCGAATGGACGCGATGGACCGGCGGGAGACGGAACACCGCGAGACGCACGGGCGCGGGAGGGGTGTGTCGATAACGCGACACGTATACAGACGTCCGAGCGAACAGCTAGACGTAACGTACGGAAGAACAGCTGACGATGTAAGAAATCGCGCCGTGATGTTTAATGGAAGTCTAAAATTAAAAGACGTGGTCGGAATGATACCGACGTTTACTGGGAAATCATCCGAGCAAGTTCAAGAATTTTTAAATGCGTGCGAGTACGCAGAGGGAATGGTCAACCCTGCGGAAGAACCCGCTCTTTTGCAAGCAGTATTGCGAACCAAGCTGAGAGGGCAAGCATTGATTGATTTCGAAACAAAGGACATTCGCGATTTTGGACAGTTAAAAGCAGAAATAGAAGCTACGTATTCTGCGAAGCGAAGCACTACGCAATTACAAATAGAGTTTAACACATTGCGACAAAAGAGTAATGAAAGCGCACAGGTATACGGCCAAAGAGTAAATCAAACTGCCATGGAATTGTACGAATCTATGGTGGAAGGCGAAGGGCACACCATGGAAGAGAAACGTACAATTATGAATACTATTAAAAGGCAAGCG
The DNA here is from genome assembly GCF_002006095.1 of Pseudomyrmex gracilis. Lineage (NCBI taxonomy): Eukaryota > Metazoa > Arthropoda > Insecta > Hymenoptera > Formicidae > Pseudomyrmex > Pseudomyrmex gracilis. The sequence goes on along the minus strand of NW_018022744.1, from coordinate 2,224 downwards.
CTACAACAGTTCCAAATAGGTTTAAGGAGTGACGTCAGGTTGATAATAAGGTCACGCAACTATGGAACGTTGCAAGAGGCAATAAACGCAGCAAGCTCTGAGGAGAAGGTGGCGGTGCCACAAAGCAGCCACAGTGGAAATTTTGCAGCAAAGCAAAAGATGGGAAAAAATTATGAGAAAAATGCGTGCTTCAAATGCGAAAGATCGGACACTACAGAAGAGAGTGCCGATCAAATAGAATGGCGTTGCCTAAACCAAGCAGTGACAAAGTAAATGCTGTGGACAAAACGTGCAGTTATTGCAAAAAGGCAGGGCATGTCAAAGAAAATTGCTGGTCACTGAAAGGCAGGAAAAATAAAAAAGGAGCTGTGAAAGCCATATGTGCGGCAAAAGATAGGAAAAAAAAAGCCGAAGTGACAATAGCGAGTCATCGAGTGACGAAGACGACAACGGAAAAGAAAAGAAAAAATCCGTGTCAGTAGCAGAGCTATAGGTAGCCGAGCTAAATGCTGCGCAAGCAGTTTTGGACTTAGTCACTGTACCGATGAGAGAGGCAAAGAAAGGCAAAGTAGAATTGCTCTATGACACTGGAGCCACAGTGTCATTGATTAAAAAGAAATATTTAAAAGAGAAAACACCAGCCGAGAAGACGAGCATGAAGTTAACAGGCGTAACAGGGCATCAAGCAAGCGTAATAGGGAAAATCACAGCAACTATACGGCTAAAAGACAAAAATATTAAGCATCCAGTTTATGTTGTGAAAGATGATTTCCCGGTTAGCTATCAGAGCATTTTGGGAAATGACTTTATGAAAAAGCACAATGCCAAGCCGGATTACAAAGCGGGAAAACTCGCGCTGGGAAAAAATATGTTGCAATTGCGCCCATACAAAAATGTAAAATTGCAACCTTGTAGCGAAACAATCGTGCAAGCTATTACTGATAGTAATCAGATCGGAATAGTGCAAGGGGAAGAAACGCAGCCTGGAGTTTTCATAGGAAGCTGTTTAGTACACCCGAAAGGAAATTTTTGCCCCGTGAGTATAGTAAATACTACGGAAAAAGCGGTAACAATAGGCATCCGCGTGTTAAGTTAGAAGCACTCGAAGAAGAGAGTGGGACAAGTAACGAAATAGCAAACGTAAGCGTAAAAACGAAGAGGTCAACACGCCGCGAAAGAGTAAAAGAGGCACTGCGAGTGAAGCATTTAAATAAAGAAGAGAAAGAAACATTGCACGAGATATGCGAGGAGTATCAGGATATATTCCATCTTGCAGGGGAGCCGTTATCTAAAACAAGCGCGGTGAAGCATAAGATACCTGTGAGAGTTGACACCACTCCGATAAGCGTTAAGCCATATAGGTTGCCGCAGAAGCATAAGAGGTAGAAAAGCAAATCGGAGAAATGTTAGAAAGCGGAATAATACGCGATAGTGAAAGTCAGTGGAACGCACCTTTACTAGTGGTTCCGAAAAAGATGGACGCGTNCGGCGTGAGAAAGTTGAGAATAGTCGTAGATTTCCGACGACTAAATGAAGCGACAATAGGCGATTCTTTTCCACTGCCAAATATTGCAGAAATTTTAGATCAACTTGGGAATGCGAAGTATTTCTCAACGTTAGATCTGGCGTCCGAGTATCATCAGATACCAATGGACGAGGAAGACAGAGGAAAGACAGCGTTTTCAACGCCGCGTGGTCACTACGAATATAACAGAATGACTTTTGGATTGAAAAATGCGCCGGCGACGTTTCAAAGGTTAATGAACTCGGTCCTGATAGGACTACAGGGTATCAAGTGTTTCGTGTATCTCGACGACATCGTGATACACGGAGCAAGCTTGCAAGAGCACAGCAAGTGGCTACGAGAGGTATTCGACAGGTTGCGAAAGTACAATTTAAAGTTGCAGCCGGATAAGTGCGAATTTTTTCGCAAAGAGGTCACGTATTTAGGGCACGTGATTACTGAAAAGGGTATATCGCCGGATCCGTCGAAGATAGAGGCGGTCAGGGGATTTCCGGTTCCGAAAAAGGCGAAAGACATACAGGCGTTCATTGGTCTAGCAGGATACTACAGAAAGTTTATCGACCAATTCTCAAAGATAGCAAAACCGTTGACACGATTGTTGCAGAAAGAAGAAGCGTTCGTGTGGGGGCACGAGCAACAGCAAGCGTTCGAAAGTTTGAAAGAAAAGTTAATTAGTGCCCCATTGCTCGCGTATCCGGA
>NW_018022743.1:0-18572 GCF_002006095.1 Pseudomyrmex gracilis | reverse complement strand
AAGGATGACCGATATAAATCTTGGATACGGAAAGTACCGTCAAATGATAGTTTTTTTCATTGCACTATATGCAATAAAGATTTTTCTTGTAACACGCGCATTTCAAGACATGCGGATTCTTCGTGTCATAAAAATAATATTAAAGAAAACACATGTATTTTCTTAAATAATAATGAAAATATTAAACCACAAACTTTGGATATACATAAATTTTGAAAACAATGGTTGAAAATGAAGCAATTTCAATTATGGTTATGCGAAGTATCTCATAACAATACATTATTTTTCTGCTCATTTTGTGACAAATATATGTCAGCAAGATTGTCAAGTATTTATGAGCACGCAGAATCCGCAGCACATGTAACTAAAGAAAAAAATGTTGAAAAAAACAAACAGATGAAGATGTAACTATGACAGACGAAACTTTATCATTGGAAGAGCAAAGAAAAGCAGCAAAAATTAAATTTGCTGCTTTCATAGCCAAACACAATATTTCGCTTTAAATTGCGCTCGAAAGTTTAAAATTCTTCCAACAAATAAGAAAAGATGTAAATGTATTACAAAACATGACAATGAGTCAAATGAAATGGCAAAAGATTATTTCAAACGTGTTATGTCCGATTAAGACAGATCGTGTAGTCAACATTATTCAAAATACAAAATTTATTATTTTTAATGATGAAACGTCTGACATTTCTAATCAGAAATGGATGACGTTTCTTTTGTTTGGTACGTTAATCCCGAAACATTAGATATTACCTCGCAATTAGTCACATTAATTGATATGGTCAACAAGAAATATATAAGGCCTTACGAGCCATTCGCAGGATGTTTGTGCGGAAACTGTGCGTGTATATATACATATATATATATATATACACATGTAACAAATTCTACTTGTAAATTTTTACAAGTGAATGTTTTTTAAATTGAAATCTCAATTCTTAAATTGATACGAAATGCTGGATTTGCATTTCACATATGAAAGACCCCGGATATCTCCCTAATTAATTTTAAACCATTGCGAAAAAAACTTCTCGGCCAGGAGTCGAACCTGGAATCTCCGGCTTTTCGTGCCATCGTCTTCTTTGTTAGGCCACCGAGGCACTTGGAGTTAGTCTCGTAATACTCATACATGTATCGAAGATGGTCTGATAATGATAACGCTTCGACTCCTGGCTGAGGAGTTTTTTCGCAATATTTTAAAATTAGTTAAGGGGGTATCCGGGGTCTTTCATATGTAAAATGCGAATCCAGCATCCCGTATAAATTTAAAAATTGAGATTTTAATTCAAAAAACACTCACTTGTAAAAATTTACAAGTAGAATTCGTTACATGTATATATATATATATATATATATATATATATGTATTGTGACGTGGTGGTCGCGCCGCTTCCCCCCTTGCCACAAAAGTGTATCTTTCGAGGGAGTCCCGAAGTGCGGGCCGGTCTTAAGCGTCAGGATCCTCCAGGGCTTACGCGCCGTATCTTCTTTTAGTTGTTTATTTCTTTTGTTTGTATTCTTTTTTTTATATCATATGTAAAATTGGCGCCTCACCACCCGAGGACTCACCCCACCGAAGGACATCGAGAGAGACGAGTAGACGGGAAACTTAGCAAGGAACATGGCGCGAGCCAGAACCCAGAGGACCGAAGAAGCGCCAGGGGCAGCGCACAGAGGCTACGATCCTGACTTCGCCGGTAGGCTCAACCCTTTACGCCAGGGAGCGCAAGCGGCGCGCGAACGACAGCGTCGCCAAGCGGCACGCGAACGACAGCGTCGCCAAGCGGCAGGAACTCTCTGCAGCAATTACCAAGCCACTCTGCTTTTTGGGGACAGCATCCAGCTCGGAGGAGCTTCGGAACCGACAAGAGGCCTGTCGGAGGTCCACCTCAGCCAGCCGGACCCGATACAATCGGGCAAACCAAAGAGAAACCCTGCAAAGGGGAAACGCGTTCATATTTCGCAGGTCGTGCTCTTGTAGCCCGCGCGACCGCGAGCGCCGCGCTTGATACCGCGTCGCGCTCTGATTGGCTGGCGAAGCCGACTCCACGCGATCCTAGCGCGCCCCGGCGCATCGACCCCGAATCGATCGCGATCCTCGCTCTCTTGGTCGCTACCCATTGTACGAGTCGGACGCACGACGGGACTCCCGGAACGTATCGCCCTGTACTCTACGGAAAGAGAGAACGTGATGTCCCAGGACGACGATATCCGGTGAGGTGCCTCGTTTCTTGCAGCCACGAATCTGCGTGCCGAGTTCTGTGTCGAGGCTAGTCGCCGAATTTTCGCGTTATATCGGGCAAGGACGTAACCTTCGCCATATTGGTTTTTGGGGAAGGCGGCTAGAATCGGATTCACGGGGCTTCGTGGCACTACTTCGTAGACTTAAGTGCGCTTAGATTTCGCGAGTATTTTGCTAAATACTGTGATCAGCCCTGGAGTCGCTCGGGAGGCGCCAAGTAGCATTCCTTAGTCTGTAAGAATTTTCGTTATTGCTTCTGTAAAATTATTTTCTCTTGTGCTTGTTATTACCGTCTAGCATGTATCGCTTTGTGCCGCTATATCGCGTGCTGTCGTAACGATTTCGCGAGACCGAGATTCGTACGGCTGTCGTATCGGTTTTGTGACGCGAAATCCGCGTTGCTGTCGTATCGACGCTGTATTTGCGAGACCTTTAGAGCTGTCGTGTTAATCACCGATTTTGCCTGGAATCGCGTTGTCCGGCGGAAAGCTCACGGAGAGCGCTGCGCGTCTTCTCGACCCCGCTTGCTCCCTGCTTAAGTAGCTTCCTGTAAAAATAAACCAACAAAAGCTTTGTCGCCGTGAGTGGACTGTGCATTCACGCTATTTCGCCGCCGGCATTGTAAAAAGCTACCCCTAACGGTCCGGGCCAAGGAACGCAGTTCTACCGTGGTCGACGCACTGCCCGGTCGACCTTGTTTACTATCTCGCTACGGCCACGCGACGTAGTTACGTATTTTGCTCCTTTGCGTGTTTGCGTTCTGTCATGCTAATCGCTGTGTGATCTCTTTAGTAGTGCTTTTCCGCGCTTTTGTTTAAGCTCTTACTCATTTTGATAAGTCTGTTCTTTATTCCTCAGTCGTTTGTATTATATCTCTTTTTCTTTATTCACAACTCGTTTATATCTGTTTTCTCTTCCTTTATCAATCTCTTATATCTTGTCAATAAAATTGTTACTTGAACTTACTAGCGCTTACCGCTTACGCTTCTTTACCTCTTTCGCGCTCTTTCGTTCTATCCTAGGAGGGACAGCCTGTTATTTAAAAACAATAGACCCCGCCCCTCTCCGTTCTCATCGAGCTAGTCGGCCCGTTGTGTCGAGCGACGCAAATTTTGACGCGGTAACGCGTCTGGCGCCCAAAACTCCACCTAAGGATCCGTCGGCTCGGCTCAGCGGTACGCTCGTGTGACCACCCTTTTCTGTCCTGCCAATACAGACGTTCCCGATCTCACGGACTTCCGTCCGTGTTCCGATTTTATACTTCCGTTTCGGGCGGGAAGACGCGGGAAATTATTAATAACCACGAAAAACGTCACAATATATATATACACGCACAGTTTCCGCACAAACATCCTGCGAATGGCTCGTAAAACCTTATATATTTGTTGTTGACAATTTCAACGAGCTTTACGTCTTAATTGTTTTTAAATGATATAGATGCAAAAGATTGCAGCGCGGAAAAATTATTTGATGCGTTTAAATGTGAAATGTAGAAACTTAAAATTCCATTTTCAAATATTGTTGATCTGTCCTGCGACAACGCATCCGTTATAATGGGCAAATATTTNTCGTTTAAAACAAAGCTTCAGAAATTTTGCAAAAAATTATTGACATTGACATGTCCTTGTCATGCCTCTGCTAATTGCTAATGCTGCATGTAGTAAGATTTCAGACCATTGCGAGAAATTTGTAAAGAAAGTAGCAACTTTTATTACTAGTAGTCGTCCTAAGCGATCTGCTATTTTCGAAGAAATTAGTAAATGCTTTGAAGAAACAAACAACAAAATTCTAAAGTTGTGCGACACACAATGGTTTTCTCGACATTTATGTATTGAAAGAATTTTAAAATCTTGGGATACCATTAATTATTTTTTAACAAAAATAGTACTGAGTGATAAAACACAGACTAGAGAAAATTTATTATCTGTCATGCACAAACCTAATGTAGAAGCATATTTCTTATTTTTGAAATATATTTTATATTTTTTTAATTTGTTTAATGCATTTTTTGAAGCTNTGGAAACAANCATACAAAAACTAGAACCAAAATCACTCGAATTGCTAAATATTATGTGTAAACATTTTTTAAATCCAGAGCTTTTAAGTAATATAAATAATAATTTTGATTTTTCCAGTAAAGAAAATCAAAAATCTTTAAACAAAGTAAGCTTAGGAAGTGAGTGTGAAAAATATATTGAAGCATTAATTGAACAAGGATACGCAGACGTTGTTGCAAATATTAGAGAAAATTGTTTGCAATTTTACGTGACTGCTGCTCAAGATATTTGTACAAAATTACCAATAAACGACATACTTTTATCAAAATTAAAAGTTTTTGAATCAAACTTGACTTTATGTAATAGTAATAGAGAAGCTTCATTTAATGACGCTTNTTTTGTTGCCCAAACCTACGGTGGGTTTGACGACAATAGTTCAAGAAAAAAATTGTTTGCTTTACATCNGAGTTTAACAGAAACAGAAAAAAATTATTTGTCAACATTAAATTTTGATGACATGTGGAAACAAATTTTTCAACGTACAAATAAATATCCCAATTTAAAGTCTCTTTTAAATGCCGTTACATGGCTGCCAAATTCAAATGCCGATTCAGAAAGAATCTTTTCTTTCTAACCAGATATAAAGACAAAAAAACAAAATAAACTTTTGTCTGTCACTGTTAATGCTACTTGCGTAATAAAATCAGCATTGAAAGCGAGAAGGGAAACAGCCGTAGAAATAAACATTAATGAGAAACATTTCTCTTTAATGGCAGCAAGCAATTTGTACTTTGCATGTCCTAAAAAACAGAAAAGTCATTTGAGATTATATGCTGCAGATGATATTGAAAATGCTGGTCCCTCTACGTCTAATATGTGCAATAATAATGTTTAAATTACCATTTTGTNTTTCTGGTATTCTATATGTCAGAAATTNATATTTATAAGTAATAATTATGTACATATTTAAATACGCATATACTAAAAATATGTAACTTTATTACTTATAATACTATAACACTTGTAGTTTGTCTGGCATTGTAGCATATTGTACATCTTCATCTATAAATACTAAATGTGTTAACGCCTTAGTTTGTATGGCATTTTATGTCAAACAGTCATAATTTTTATTAATATATGTGTTGAAATCTTAAAATGTCTGGAAATCTCTATATCCGACATTTACATCTAATATTACAAGGTCATCAAAAAGTATCGGACCCTCCCAATATCTTCAGTTATAATGCATTTTGGAAAATGTCCAATAGCAGAGTTGTATGGTTGCAAGCGAAGAGTAAGATGATGACTTTGATTTTGATCTTGAGCATGTCCTTTAAGGTCATTTTAAGGTCAACCTTATTTTTTTAAATAAAAACCTCCTTTTATTTTATTGCATATTTTTATAGCTTATCTCAAGATCTTTTCAAAACACTATAATAAAACATTTTTCCATTAAGTACTTTTTGAATTATAAAAGTTTGAAAGTAACAATTTGTTAAGTAGCGTGTGATTCCGGCCAGTTAAGGCAAGAATGGCGTATGGGTCCGGCCAGTTAAGGCGAATTTCATTCTAATTAGTCAGCTTGGGCAAAATATTCAATTGCATCAAACAATTCACAACAAATGTTAACATTGTTGCCTTTCAACAGCCTGGCAATGTGCCAATCTGTTATAAATAGCTGAAACCGCATTCCGGTACGTTTCCGGCGATATTAGTTTTATCTCTCGAGTTATTCTTCCTGTTAAATCATCTAAATCTTGAGGCTTGGTGGCATAAACTTTACTTTTCAAGTAACCCCACAAAAAAAGTCGAGTGGGATTAAGTCCGGAGACCAAGGTGGCCACTTAATATGACCCCTTTGCCCTATCCACCTGTCCTGAAAGACCTCATTCAAATATTGACGGACAATGACACCATAATGAGGTGGAGCTCCATCCTGTTGGAAATGAATTTTATCCATATTTCCACCAGCTATGTCTCGAATAACTGGAACAATTTGTTCGCGAAGCATGACTGTGTATACCTGTGCTGTCAAACTGCCTTCAATGAAGAAAGGGCCAACTGGTCTACCACTAAAAATACCAGCCCATACGTTAACTTTTTGTGGATATTGGGTATGATTGTCTCTTTTCCAGTGAGGAGTAACGTCACTCTAGTACCTACAATTGTGTTTATTTACATTTCCAGACAGTTCAAATGTTGCCTTATCAGAGAAAACAATATTATTAAGTAATAGAGGATCGTCGATAATCATCTCCATCATAAGATCACAAAATTTGAAGCGTCTATCAAAATCGTCTTCGGACAACTCTTGGCACAAATGGAGTTTGTATGAATGTCATTTATTCAATCTCAAAATTTTACTGACAGATGCATGACTAATTTCGTGTTCTAGTGCGACGCAATTGATGGAAATATGGAGATTTTCAACGGAAGACTGTAAAACATTTAATACCTTATTATTATTTGTTGCTGTTTTACGTCTACCAGATCTGGAGCGGTTTATAACGCTACCAATGTCCTCGAAACATTGAATAGTACGGATTACAGTACTTTTAGAGATCCTATTATTTGCATTCCAAAAATTTTTATTAAATAATCGCGTTACTGTTTTATACCCTCTTTGTTGATCTCCTCATCCCCGCATCATTAACAGTGTTATTCGATTTTTTTCAGAAAGCTCCGCCATTCTTAATTAAAGCAAAGAAGAATTAATCAGGTAAGTGATAGGAACTTGATCTAAATAATTAAAGAGAGAAAAGTACTAATTATTAAGTGTTGGTCCAACTATTGATTTGTTTATTTCAACTAGCACTAGCAAAAAGCTTGTTGAGCAACTGCAAATCTAATAGATTAATTAATAATATTTACAAAAAATTTCTGGGCAATTGGAAACAAAATGAAGATGTTTGAGACAATCAATTGAAGCGCAATAGCTTTTTTTGTTACAGAAAAAATTTTTGGGGCTGTTTGTTTTCATCCACAAAATAACTGCTGCTTGCTAAGAAGAAGACAGCACTGCATCAAAGATTAAAATCAGTGATCCGTATTGTTTGCTCAAGAGCTCGTACATTGGTGCCTGCGAGAATGAGAGAATAAAGATCGGCCCCGCCAACGCTTTCGGGCAAATTCCCGCTAACGCCTTCGGACATCACGCATTCGAGCAACTTTTTGCGATCACCTTCGGACAGTTTTCCGCCGTAGCCTACTAGCATAACCGCTTGAAGCCGTACAACTTTGCTATTGGACATTTTTCCAAAATGCATTCCTACTGAAAATATTAAGGGAATCCGACACTTTTTGATTAATGTATTTTCTTTGAACCAATTAATTGGTCTCATTATTCCGCACACAAAAGTATTAAAATTATGATTACTGAAAATTAAATACTATTTTACAAGATATTTTACATTTTGTGTCAAAAAATTGGTAATTTCAAATCTTTATAACTTAAAAGGTACTTAATGAAAAGATGTTTTATTATAGTGTTTTGGAAAGCTCTTGAAATAAGTTATACAAATATGCAATAAAATCTAGGGGATTCTTTTTAAAAAAATAAGGTTAACCTTGAAATGACCTTAAAGGACATGGTCAAGATCAAAGTCAAAGTCATTATCTTACTCCTCGCTTGAAACTATACAACTTTGCTGTTGGACATTTTCTCCAAAATGCATTCTAACTGAAAATATTAGGGAGGTACGATACTTTTCGATAAACCTGTATATTACGTTTAATGTAACATTTATTATATAGTTGCGCCCGCGGCGCACGATCCGGCTACGTAACCGAGCCGCGCAATTCGCGTGACCGTCCGCGGAAATGAGAGAACGCGGCTTCTTAATTAACACTTTATTATAGCTCAAATGACAATGGTAATTATAAAGAATCCAATCGGATTCATGAATACGACGTGACAGAATTCGCGACCGCGATCCTTCTTTTCTTTCAACAACCGTCGTCGCCGAGCGACAGTCAAGCGCGCCGTTCACGCGATACTCGCGGCACACACGCGATGTCCGCCGCATAATACTACCCTTCTTCTCTTCGTCCCGACGATCAAAGAGAGATCCAGATTCCCTGCTCACTTACCGGTTGCTGCCGCAGAATCTCGAGCTTTGGACAGAGATCTTCCTCTTGAGAATTCTCTTGCAGTGTTTTTTGCGTCCCCGCGACTTCAGACAAGGGGGGGGGGAAACACGCGTGGACCCACCGCCTTAAAACGGGCACCTCAAGTCCTCGCCTCGGCATCTGCCCAACGGCCCACGGGAAACCACGCGTCGGAAACCGTGAGCGAGGCAGTCTTCCTTAACAGTACAAGTTAACAACAACGACTTCTACGAAGAAGCGTCCCACGCAGACCACGACCACGTGACGACCGCTCCGCGACGACGACAACTCCTACGAAGAAGTGCCCTGCAAAGACTACGACGACGCTAAGACCGTTCCGCGATAACGACGTCCCTCGAAGAAGCGTTCCACGACGACCACGACCACACGACGACCGCCGCACCGGGCACCGACATAACTAAATAAAAATAAAAGAAACACCAACAGCATGCTTTCAAAAGCAAATATTAACAAAATAATAAAATTACCAAACAAAAATAATAATAGGTCTATGACGCGGAAGGATGTAAAGAGAACCTCACTATCTAAATAATTCTCATAAGTATCCCCTTTCTAGAACCCCGCAACCGCGGCGTTACACGACACTCCCTTACTCCGTAGACGCCAAACTCTACGAAATAACAGTTCCGTCTACCTCGAAATGGTAAAGATTCCCTTGTCAAAGGGCCTAAAGCGCTTCACCGCTAGCACCATGCCACCTGAAGAAATTATAACAACCGCTAAAAATTAGAAAAGAAATACCAACCGGCGAAAACCTAGAAACCTCGCGCAAAATAAAAGAACACCAAAATTAGTAAGACCAACCAAAGTCAAAACCCAAGTGGAACTTTCCTAAAAGAAACAACCCACCCAGCCGCGCGGTCCAAAGAGGGGTCAGCAACGAGAAACAATCCCTTCTTACATCGAGCCCCGGAATTCTCTCTACTTCTCCACTCAACCGAGGCTACATTTGCGAAACCGGGCTCGCCCCGGGAGGCCCGACCTCCAATCCCTCCAGTACAGAGCGCGCCTTTCCCCGCAGACTCGTCGCTAACATTATCGCCTTTGTCTCTTCGTCCCATCCGTTCGCGCGCGCAACCAACTCAAATTGAACAAAATATTCACGCCACGGACTGCTCCCATCAAACACGTCGGGCTTAATTTTAATTCTAGCTAACTCGCCCGCCCGACCGGACAACAAACTGGAAGACGACTCGCCTGATACATTGTGGCAAAGCCGCTCCTCCAGACGACGAACGTCCTCCTCCTTCCGGCGCATAAAATCTCTGAATTCTTGTTTTTTCTGGCAGAGCAAATTTCTTTCCTGCCGACGCTCCTCTCGCAGCTGCTCTAACTCCTCCAAGGCCGCACGCAAAGTCTCTCTTTTCGTCGCCGGCGCCTCGGCCGCTCCAGTCGCAGCCTGTTTACGCGTTCTCCGCGGCGAGTGAACTAGAGCCATGCCGCCGCTCTCTCAAGCTCGATCTTTCAATCCCGGACGAGCCCCCAAATGTTGCGCCCGCGGCGCACGATCCGGCTACGTAACTGAACCGCGCGATTCGCGTGACCGTCCGCGGAAATGAGAGAACGCGGCTTCTTAATTAACACTTTATTATAGCTCAAATTACAATGGTAATTATAAAGAATCCAATCGGATTCATGAATACAATGTGACAGAATTCGCGATCCTTCTTCTCTTTCAACAACCGTCGTCGCCCAGCAACCGACAGTCGCGCCAAGCGCGCGCCGTTCACGCGATACCCGCGGCACACACGCGGTGTCCGCCGCGTAATAATATGTATTATTTTGAAATATATACTTATATACGTGTTAACACTTTGAACTGCGTGAGTGTTTTCTGTGTAATCGTTCCCGCTCAAAGTCCACCCCGATCTTTGTTCACTGCGACGAGAGGATTACCTGCAAAAAGTACGACTGACCCTTGGAGTTTGGAGAGATTAATAAACACCTAGCGACCGTGACAACGTGAGTATACGGCCACAATCAACCTAACCCCGGTCACAACCTAACCTAACACATCTCAGTAAGAAGTATTATTAATGTGTTATTTTATGTCAAGGTTAATACTAACTGGTTAGGTCCTAATCTTGAGTAAGTCAAATTAGAGTCGCTCTGACTTGTTAAGGGTTTCCTTCCATGAAATCCTACTTTAAGAAAGTAGATTCAAGAAAGTAGGTTTTTAAGGAAGGAAACCCTTGACAAGTCAGAACGACTTTCCTTCTTTCAAAAATTCATAACTTCTAAAATATTCTTTTTGATAAATCTTGTTGAGATCTACAATTTTCGTCTGAAGCATTTTGCTACCACCCGTTATTTTTGCTTACCAGTGTTCAAAACTTTGTTTTTTGAATGAAAAAAGAACTAAAAAATCGGATTTTTGCAAAATTCTTTTGCATGCGTATGTTTCATCAAAAGTTATGTTTATTGCCGCTATAAAAAATTTCGAAAACTGTCTGTTTTTTAAATGGAAAAAATGAAAATTTAAGATATCGCAAAATCTTTTTGCATGCGTGCGTTTCAGCAAAAGTGACATTGAGTGAGCACATAAAAAAAAATTTCAAAACTTTTCAAAAATTTATTGCAAGTACAAATTACTTTAGTACGTTTTCTTGTGTTCAAACATGCATTTATTTCAAAACAAAATAAATGAACAGATTAATTAAAGTATTGTCCATTGCTGGCTACTACTTTTTTCCATCTCTTAGACAATTTTTGAATTCCATTTCGAAAAAATTACTCGTTTTTGAAGGCGATTCAAGTTTGGAGCCAATTTACGATTTCTACGAAAAAAGTAAACCGGTGACCTACCAAATCGGTGCTGCATTCTTTGGAACAACCAGTAATCAGAAGGAGCAATGTCCGGAGAATACAGCGAATGCGATAAAACATCCTATTTGATCTCGTTTCCAAATATTTTTTTATGACTTTTGCGACATGCGGCCAAGCTTTGTCATAAAGAAGAATACCTTTATCATGTCTTTGCTTATATTCCGGCCGTTTTTCTCGCAATGCACAGATTAAACGAATCAATTGTAACCGATACAGATTATCTGTAATGGAATCGCCAGGTTTCAGCAGCTCATAGTAACAACACCCTTTTGGTCCCACTAGATACAGAGCATGATCTTTGAACCATAAATGTTCGGCTTTGGTGTTGATGTTGAGATCAATGGCAACGATAGACCGGGCTTAGCGTAGTATTTTTTCTTCTTAGGATTATCGTAGAATATCCACTTCTCATCTCCAGTCACAATCCGATGTAAAAAATCTTTTCTTTGTTGCCTTTGACTCAGCAACTTGCAAGTAAAAAATCGTCTTTCAATGTTTCTCGGTTTCAGTTCATAAAGCACCCAATTTTCTTGTTTTTGAATCATTCTCATGGCTCTCAATCGTACAGAAAGGGCTTGTTGAGTTACTCTCAATGATTCTGCAAGCTCCTCTTGCGTTTGACTCTGATCTTCTTCGAGTAATGTTTCTAAGTCTTCGTCTTCAAATTTTTTGGCTGTCCAGAGCGAGGCTTATCTCTAACGCTGAAATCTCCATCCTTAAAATGTCGAAACCATTTCTTATATGATTTATCAGTTGGAGCAGTGTCACCATAAACTTCGACAAGCATTCGATGGGCTTCAGCTGCATTTTTCTTACAATTGAAGCAGAAAATTAAAACCTTCCGCAAATGCTGCTTGGTTAAGACAAAATTCGACATTTAAAACACAGTAAAAATCAAAGTTTTTGTATGAAACTCAAAGCGATATAAGTTGAATATTATTAGCAGATGTCTAACTTCTCTGAAACCGCTAAAATCAGGTGTCACTATAAACCATTCACAACAGCCGAATCCATCTTTTGGAAACGGATCGAACTTATTTGTACTCCTAATATAACTTCTAAAATATTCACGATAGGGTATCGGACCATGGAATCTTTTCGATAATTTACGTTAAGATCTAAAACTTTTGTCTGAAGTATTTTGCTACCACCCCTTATTTTTAAATAATAAAACAAAATTTATAACTCTTACAATATTGAGGATACAAGGTTGGAGCAAAGTATCTTCTCAATAGACTTTGTTGAGATCTACAACTTTTGTCTAAAGCATTTTGCTACCACCCCTTATTTTTAAATAATAAAACAAAATTTATAACTCTTACAATATTGAGGATACAAGGTTGGAGCAAAGTATCTTCTCGATAGATCTTGTTGAGATCTACAACTGTTGTCTAAAGCATTTTGCTAAAACCCGCCATTTTTTTCGAATGGCTGTAACTTCTAAACTAATAAGGTGCTAGCAACGGGAAATGGGGGGTTCAATTTTTCTCGACCATTACGCACACCCCACCCCACCAAGATGGGATGGGATAGTGTGGGACTCCCTTTGCCAGAGCTTACTCTAGCGTGATATACCCACTAAAACCCTTGGGACGACCGTCTTCTGCCTATTGAGACGCACTCCGAAACCTTTAAGGCAGAACAATCCGGATGACGCCGGTAAGCTGAGAGCCTCTTTGGAATAAGGAGCAATCTCCTCCACGACGAAGGGAGAGGGCCGTAACCTCACCTTTGCTGTCTGCAGGCCGAGTGCAATGAGGACGTGACGGGGTAACCCACTGTATATTTTTCTTTTCTTTGTCTTTTCTCTTTCTCTTATTATTCTAAGCAAATCTATTAGTTAGCGATATCATTAGTTCCCGCACCGCGATACCGAAAATGCTGCACCGATTGCACTCACCGCAAATCATGAGAACGCGCCCGTACGCTTAGGAATACCGAGCGCACCGCAACCGCGAGCGCCGCCGCGCGCCCGCGCACACGTCGCCTCCCGGACCAAGCTTGAGCCGCCGCCGCTTATATAAAGCGGGCGAAACCGGCTCAAAGACAGACTTGCAAACTCGAGCCGGCTAGCACCGAAAGCACCGAGGTGGTGGGAGCCACTGGAAACACGCACACAAGCGAGAACCGCCGTCCGTGTGCGTGACGTCACNCTTAGCACGTCGGCTCGTGGAAGAGTGCAGACATATTATGTTCCGTCTCTTTTCCACTTCAAGCCAGCTCGACAAGATGAAAGACGAGGCATGTTCACGTTACATTGCGCGCTTGTTGCATATAACAACATGAAACGCTTTTCCGAAATTTACTACAATCCTGGAAAAAAGACATAATATTATTAATAATAATAAGACATCTCAAGATGCATTATATATTTGTATTAATTATTAATATAAGTGAACAGCAATAAAAAGTGTGTATAAAAGCATTTATTATACAGGGTGTTTTATAATGACCGTATCACCGCTCGTAGACAGGTAGAAGGGATTATTCTGAGTCGAAAAGTCCTGAACCATTTTTTTTTATTACATATGATAAAGGATTAATTATTGAATAAAGTAGGCCAATCAGCGCCGACCTTTAGCTTAACGCACGTCAGTGAACCACGCGCCTGATATGCGTGAGCGCTTCGCGCGGCTCACTGACGTGCGCCCGGCTAAAGGTCGGCGCTGATTGGCTTAATTTATTCAATAATTACTCCTTTATTATATGTAATAGAAAAAAATGGTTCAGGACTTTTCGACTCAGAATAATCTCTTTTATCTGCCTACGAGCAATGATAAGGTCATTATGAGACACCCTGTATACAAAATATATTATTGGTGTTTTTTATGCTTATATATTGTTATTTTGTAAATTACAAAAAATATACATTTTATTGATGCATAATCTTAAAATATGAAATTCAGATACTATATAATATCAATTATTAAAGTTATTAATATATTACATTCACATAATTATATGAATTAAAATATTTTAAGATTATGCATCTATAAATGTAGATTCTTTTTGTAATGTACAAAATATATAGAACAAACACTAATAATACTTTATTTATATTAAGCGTGGTTTTAAATATTTAAAAATTTTTCTTATTATCGCAGTTAACTCGTATTAATAAATAATACAATTATCAAATGCATATTGAGATGTTTTACTATTATCAATAATATTATGTAATTTTATCTAAAGATTGTTAATCCCGGAAGGATATAAATACATACATTTAATACAAGAATATAAGGCCGATACGAGCCATTCCCAGGATGTTGAGCAGGAACTTGAACGTGCATACATATATGTATACATCTTAACAAATATTACTTGTAAATTTTACAAGTAAGTTTTTTTTTTAATTGAAAATTTAATTTGTAAATTCATACGGGATGCGGGATTTGCATCTCACATATGAAAGACCCCAAATACCCCCCTAACTAATTGTTAAAATATTGCGAAAAAAACTCCTTGGCCAGGAGTCGAACCTGGAATCTCCGAGCCTTAAAATATTATTTAACTTACGCTGGCTGCAATTATAAGCGTTTCGAATTATCAGATCTTCTTCGATATATATATATATATATATATATTGCGAGACTAACTCCAAGTGCCTCGGTGGCCTAACAGGGAAGGCAATGGCACGGAAAGCCGGAGATTCCAGGTTCGACTCCTGGCCGAGGAGTTTTTTTCCCAATATTTTAAAAATTAGTTAGGGGGGTATTCGGGGTTTTTCATATGTGAGATGCAAATCCCGCATCCCGTATAAATTTACGAATTGAATTTTCAATTCAAAAAAAAAACTTACTTGTAAAATTTACAAGTAATACTTGTTAAGATGTATACATATATGTATGCACGTTCAAGTTCCTGCTCAACATCCTGGAAATGGCTCGTATCGGCCTTATATTCTTGTATGACATTTTCACGAGCCTTAAAATATTATTTTACATAAATTTAATATTTTCGCGATAATTATATGTAACAAATTTCCTATAATAGTACCCGGTAAAAACTTTTAGATATATAATTATATACAATTATATATACTTATACACAAATTAAAATTATTATGTCTAAGTATTATATTAATTTAGTATTATATTAATTAAAAGTAGTATTAATTGGTCTTCCACGCCACCCATGAGGTGCCACTGACAGCGCGTTAGGTTTTTTAGTGTGGACCTTCGCCTTTAGCCCTACTCTACCACATTTTATATTTTATTCATCCATTATCTATAAATATGTATAATGTTTAACATATAAAATGTCCAACAAATCGAANTTGTTATGCATCTATTATTTATAGATGTGATGTCTAACATAAAATGTCCAACAAATCAATTTTGGTGTACATATATTATCTACAAATGTTTGATGTCTAACATAAAATCTCCAATATATAAGCTTGTTATAGATTTATTTGGAACAAATTTTTTGGAACAAACCTCTATCTGTATTTATTTCATATAATATTTATTAATTATAATTGGTTGCTTGTTACGAGCGCCGCGACCTCCTCTACCATAGGTACCCCTGTGGCCTCTTTCACCGCGAACTATGCCGCTGGTTCCGGTACCGCCTCGGCCGCCTCTACCACTTTGCTGCTGGTACCAGCGAGCTCTGCTGCAGCCGGATCCTCGACGCGATGGCCTTTCTAAAGATAAATAATATTTATTAATAAAAGAGAGCTTTACAATTATTGCATTTAATTACTAAACACAAACTGTGTATTACATTAATAACTTATCTTAAATAATTGACTTACTATGTTTTTTTGGCTGCTCTTGCTGCTGCTGCTGTTGCTGCAGATGCTGTTTCTGTTGCTGCTGTTCCTGCTGCTGCTGCAACAATTTATTTTGTTCCTGTTGGAGCAGTGTTATTTGCTGCTGCATTTGTTGGTGCTGCTGCTGATGCGCTTGCAATTGTTGCTGCTGCTGCAATATTGTTTGCAGCAAGTGTTGCACTGAAGGTGCTTCTTGCCCTTACGAAAAAGAACTACTGGCAGTAATATATTGTGGCAGTGGTACGAAAAAATTACTGGCATTCTGTGTAATTGCCAGTAATATTCTCAGTGATTCCTGTAATCCCTAATAATATTCTTATGTGATTGTCAGTAATATTTATATTACTGACTTTATTTATATGTAATCGGCAGTAGTTCTTTTTCGTAAGGGTCTTCACTTTTTAGCAAAAAGTATGGTTTAATTCCAAATATATTATCTCACAAAACAAGAAAAAAATAAAAGATAGGTTTTTTCTAAACATCATTACATCAATGTTATAAAAAAACGGGAAAAAGAACACTAAGATAAAAGAGCAATACGAGCCAACATATGAATATTAACCCACCTACTTACTCACCCACCCACAAACACACACACACACGCACGCACGCACGCACGCACGCACGCACGCACGTACGCACACGCACACGCACACGCACACGCACACGCACACAGAAAGAGAAAGAAAGAGTTTTACATATGTATTGATTTATACAAATAAATTGATGTAGTACTTACGTAAATCGTCCTGCAGTTTTTCTCGCGAGAGCTCGTTGCACGTGCACACTTCTGCTTCTGCGAAATGACAAAAAAGCAGCGAAACATTGTGCGTTGCATATGTTTTTAACATAAACGCTATATAACGTTTTCCGTTTCTTACATATGTCATATAACGTGTATAACGTGTCATATATACATATAACGTGTATTTTCGAGTGTGTAGTAAACTACTTGATTGTTTTTTCAATATTATATATATATATATTCTATTTTTTTATTTGATCTATTAATATATAATCAAATATTAGTGTGACGTGCAAATTTCATATTAAAGCAAGCTAACGTTTTTTGAAAACGTAGTATTTATTCGCAACGTTGTGGAGAAAACAGTCTGAATCTGTAAATTATTGAAAAATCTTTTTTCATTTTTTTCTTTTTTGTAATTATTCTTTCATTATAATTTTTGTTCTCGTAGTTTTCTCTTTTTATCAAAATGTGCGATATGTTAAAAAAAAATATAAGCGAGGCTTTTTAGAAGCTTGGCTTCATGGTAATCGATATAAATATTGGATATAAAAAGTACCATCAAACGATAGTTTTTTTCATTGTACTATATATAATAAAGATTTTTCTTGTAACACGCGCATTTCAAGACATGCAGATTCTGCGTGTCATGAAAAGAATAATAAAGAAAACTTATCTTTTTTCTTACATAATAATGCTAATAATGCACAACCAAATACACAAACATTTCAGAAACAGTGGTTGGAAATGAAGCAGTTTCAACCATGGTTATGCGAAGTTTCACATAACGACAAGTTATTTTTTTGTTCGTTTTGTGAAAAATATATGTCGGCTAAAATATCGCATGTTCTTGATCACGCAAAATCTGTAGCACACATTTTAATAAGTAAATCAAAGAATATAGAAAGTAAGAAAACTGACGAGGATAATATGACAGACGAAGTTTTATCATTTGATAAAAGAAAGAAGATTGCAGAAATTCGATTTGCTGCATTCATCGCGGAAAAAAATATTTCGCATAACACTGCAACAGAAATTCTTTCATTGTTTAAGGAAATAGGAAAAGATTCTAATGTATTACGAAGTATGAGAATGAGTCGGAATAAATGTCAAAAGATTATTTCAAATGTATTATGTCCGGTTGAAACAGATCGTGTTGTCAATATTATTAGAAATACAAAATTTTCTATTCATATTGATGAAACGACAGACATTTCTAATCAGAAATGGATGCCGTTTCTTGTGTGGTATGTTCATCTTGAAACATTAGACATTTGCTCGCAATTAGTCAAATTAATTGATATTGATGCAAAAGATTGCAGTGCGGACAAAATATTTAATACTTTTAAATGTGGAAACTTGAAATTCCATTTGTGAATATTGTAGCATTGTCGTGCGACAATGCGTCTGTCATGACAGGTAAATATTCATCATTTAGAGTAAAACTTGGGGAAATGTGTAAAAATATATTAACATTACTTTATCTATGCCATGCCGCTGCGTTAGTTGCACAATCTGCATGTAGTACACTTCCAGAATATTGCGAGGAATTTGGTAAGAAAATAGCAACTTACATTAAGAGGGTACTGGAGCGAGATCCGAAGTCCGCACTGGGGTCTCTGCCCGGGAAGTGGCGCCCTCAAGTGGTTGAGTTAGTCTGTCCTTGTTTTAAAGTGAGACGGGCTAATCGCGCTGTCTCGCGTCACCGGTCTTTCGTCGTACGGCTCGAGCCGCCCAGCACCGAGAGTACCGAAGCAGTGATGAAAGTTCTTGCAGGCTAGCACCAAGAGCACCGAGGTGGTGGGGGCACGCACACAGCGAGAACCGCCGTCCGTGTGCGTGACGTCA
>NW_018022742.1:22450-24023 GCF_002006095.1 Pseudomyrmex gracilis | reverse complement strand
ATGTGCTCGCAGCTCGCGTAATAACCGATGCTGAACGCACTGTGTTTTTGGTACTTGTGCGCGCTCGTTGCGTTCTCCTCTTTGTCCTGTTTCTCGAGTATGCACTCCAAGTCGGCGTACACCACCATTGGAACCCGTTCCTTGTTGTTGTAATTTTCAAATGTTAATTTGTTCTTTCCCTCAGCGGGAAGAATGATTGCGCTGTTGTTCATTTGGTCACAATCCGTGGTGTGTACCGCTAGCTTTTCGCTCGTGTAGAAGTAGTGTAGACATCTGTGTATGTATTTGGAATAAACGAATAATACACCCAACATTAATTAATGAGTTCACCATCTCACAATTGTAGATATTTATTTTTTATTCAACATTGTTGTTACTGTTGCACCACTTGTTCGTACTTACCGATCGCATATGTACTTCGCTGTCTTCATTTTGCTCAATTGCGAGCTGACTAAACGCGATAAATTTTTTATCCACGCGAAGTGTCCCGCGTGTCCATCGTGTTGATCGGGAACATACAACAGATTCACATGCTTGTCCTTCTTATTCGATGTGAGATGGAGCGGCACGTATCCGCGTCCCTGTTCCGCTGCCGTAAACACGTTTACGGACACGTTGTTGTTGCGTTCGAAACGCGNGATTTGATGCAACGTCATTGGAAACTCTATTCCATCAAGGTTCAACACACTCGCGTACGCGGGATACTGTGATATTCGTTCGGGATGTGAAGCACTTGGATACAACGCGGCAACCACTGCCCACGCGAAACACGCGTTGTCAGGTGATTGTACGTTCACTACAGCTAGTTTGAGTTTAACCTCGCGCGACATTTTAATCTGACATCCCGCGCGCATCGGATTGTGACTGTTCACATTCACTGTGAGGTTCAATATCTGCGTCAACGCCCAGTCGCTGTCGCGTTCCTGGAACTCCTCCAGAGTGGTCATTGTCGCATCCATCACCTCTCGATCGTACCACTCGCGCAGATCCGACGAGTGATACAACGCGCGATTGCGCGTATTGAACGATTTCACGCTCGTTTTTTCACCCGCGACAAACTTCCCGTTGAACACCGTGTTCACTTTCACGCTAGCGTGTCGCGCGATCGCTCGATGAACGCGCGTTAGCACCGTGTCTCTAGCAGCTTCGAGAAATCGTCGGGGCTCGATGAACGACTTGTTCACCACGATGCCGGTCACCAAACGATTTTTAAACGCCGTCTCAACTTCGATCCATGCGAGTCCCGCGCTCTCGACACCCGCACCAACGTGCGCGAATCGTTCGCGAAGGGCCGCGCGCAGACTTTCGAGTCGCGCGATACGAGCGACGTGCCAACTTATCACACCTGTGGATGATCGCGGGCGTTTTCTACGGCACTCTTCTCTCAGTGTCTCTAGACGTTCGTCGCACCGTTCCTCCCACGAGATGTAATCGTCCAACGCGTTGAGGAGCGCGGCCTCTTCTTCGAGCGGTTCGCGATCGTTCATGTTGTTGTCTTCGCTTATACTCGTATAGAATTGTTTANTCACGATAATATTATTGGATCGTATATATTTGTTGGATTCAATTTTCG
>NW_018022742.1:18642-22125 GCF_002006095.1 Pseudomyrmex gracilis | reverse complement strand
GGTAGATCGTGCACCGTTAACCAAGGCCAATGTATATCACAATCGTAGCGATAGAGCCGTACATCGAACCAGATCTCTCGTATTGCGTCCTTGCACACTTTANGAATTTCAAGATTGTGTATTTTAATGTACTCGTCTACATGTTTTGCTACAGTTTTCGCAGCTAGGAACTGAAGCGCTTTCGGTTGTCTGATCCGATTCATTGCTGATTTTCCATCTTGGCTTTCGCAATACAAGCGTGACAATCTTTTTTCAGCGGAGCAGGTCCGTCAATGTGATCGTAATCTCCTGTTTGATTGTAATGTTCGAGACATCTACGATACAGCTGCACCTCAGGATCTTTCTTCAAATGCTCAGGCAGTCGATCCCACAAAAACTCCACGTGATTACTGAACACTTCTAAAAGAATTCTCTTTGGAATGTTTTTCAACTCTTCGACCGATAGTTTTAATATGCTNGTTGTGTTCAATCTGTTAAACATATTCAACAACAACAGCGGCGACTTGTTATCTATACAACTTGCGATCAAAATGATTTGTGAGTCGCTCCCGACCTCGAGGCGTCTTTTTATTTCACTCCTTATCTTTCCTCGAAATCTTTGACATTGCGTTTCAAAAACACCACATCCGGTACGCAACGGTTTTGCGTTATCATGGGAAGTGCGTCATCAAACCGGAAGCGGCTGGTCGCTTAGAGCGATAAGAACAGGCTCACTTCCGGGAAATTGCGGTTTTTCTCGGAATTATTTATTTCCGGGAAATTGCGGTTTTTCTCGGAATTCTTTGTTTTCCGGGAAATTGCGGTATTTCTCGGAATTTCTTATTTATTTGCTGCGCAATTGCTAACTGCGCGCAATTTATTTTTTTACGCGAACCGCTTCCGGGAACTTTTGCGGTTTTTCTCGGAATAATTGTGTTTTACTGCGCAATTGCAATTTTAACGATGACGTCATCGTTCCGAACGACCTTGAACACGTTTGAACCTGTTCAAGTTCTATTTTTAGCGATGACGTCATCAACATTCTTGCGGTTTTTCTCAGAATTTCTTTATTTTACTGCGCAATTTAAAACTATAATTGAGAGGTGCTGTTATTTAACAATGACGTCATCAACCGATCGACCTTGAACACGTTCGAACATGTTAAAACCAATGGCGTAACCACTATCTTAAATAAATACAACTCGCTCGAATATTGCATGCTCCATTTTTACGGCTCGCCGTTAATTGGCTACTTCCGGTGGAGCTGATAAGAACGCTCCGCCGACACCACCCACATTCCTACGTTTCTCATCCGCAACACCCAAGTCCTGCTCTCATTATTATTACGATTATGTTTCCATTGACTCCTCCTTCCCCCTCCTCTTGCGGTTTTTCACAGAAAGGCTTACAGTGAGTCCTCCTTCCCCCTCCACCTCCCTCGCGCGGTTACCCCTCCCTCCTCTCCCGCGGTTATCCCCTCCCCTCTCCGCGGTTCCCCCGCCCCCCTCACCCCCCCTCGGAGCACCATGGAGCAAAACCCCTATATCTTAACTACTTCAGTAGTTTATGAACTGGTCAGTTTAGATAACGTGCCGTTGGGTCGAATACACGTGAANGACCTTAAGCCTTATTGCGAACCATTACGAGAGAATCTCGATAATGGATAGTTGCCGTTTCCTTTTTGAGTCTTTTTGTTTGTTTGATTGCATGCTTTGGATATTTTTGTGTACGGTGATGGGTATACCCGGTATCTTTCCCGGTAGACTGAGTGCGGAGAAAGGAGAGCCTGATTCGTGGAAGGAGGAGAGAGGAACTAAAGAGAATGAGTGACGGAAAGAAGGAAGAAAAAAAGATGAGTCTAGGAGAATTCCTAAGAAGGAAGGAGTGGACTGATATGATAAGAAAAGAGGAAGCCAAGAAACAAGCCCAGGAGCGGGAGGAGAGAGAGCAACGTGATGCCGAGAGGAAGGAGAAGGAAATTAGGGAGAAGGAGAGACAGAGGGAGGCGGAGAGAACGGAAAGAGAGGAACAAGAGAGGAGAAAGCGACAGGAACGAGAGCGGAAGGAGAGGGAAAGAAAAGAGAAAGAGGAGAGAGAGGAGCAGAAGAAGACGGAGGCTGAGAGGAAAAGCGAGAGGGAGAAAAAAGAGAGGAAAGAGAGGGAGGAGAGAGATCGGCGAGAGGCAGAGCGAAGAGAGAAAGAAAGGAGGGAGCGAGAAGAGCGGGAACGCCAGGACAGAATGCTACTGGAGAAAAGGCAGCGAGAAAGAACTGAGGCAGAGCGAAGGAGACTGGAGGAGAGGGACCGCATTGACCGGGAGCGCGTAGGATACTCCATCTGGGAATTAAGCCGCAAAATGCGAGATNGAAAGGGTGTCTAATAACTTACTCTCTTTCTGAGTATGTTCTTGGAACTTTATTTATTCTTTATTAATTCTGGTCATCTGTTCCCAAAAGGCGATGACTACGGCACTAGCGGCAAAAGCGAGGTTCGGGGTAGTTTCACATAAAAATAAGATAGTTATTTACTCCGTACATGTGGTCGAGGCACCGGCAGTATTTAACGGGGCTTTCGTTCGGGTCTTTCATGGCGCTCCCATTTCCCTTGACATTTCGGACACTCAGCGAGGGTAACACCCTGGTTACCGCAGCTGTAACAAAACTTGCGGTCCCCTCGGCGCCTCGGACAGTCCGAGTACTTGTGGCCCTCTCGGCCACAGCTCCAGCAGGATTCTGGTTTTCTCGGGGGGTTGTATGACGCCCCCGGGATAGCTATGCGAGCGGCATTCTTTTTGGCTTGGTCCTCTCGTCCCAGGCGGAGGATGGACTCCTCGTGGCGCAACTGGTCCCTCGCATCTCGCATCTTGCGGCTTAACTCCCAGATTGGGTATCCTGCGCGCTCCCGGTCAATGCGGTCCCTCTCCTCCAGTCTCCTTCGCTCTGCTTCAGTTCTTTCTCGCTGCCTTTTCTCCAGTAGCATTCTGTCCTGGCGTTCCCGCTCCTCTCGCTCTCTCCTTTCTTTCTCTCTTCGCTCTGTCTCTCGCCGATCTCTCTCCTCCCTCTCTTTCCTCTCTTTTTTCTCCCTCTCGCTTTTCCTCTCCGCTTCCGTCTTCTTCTGCTCCTCTCTCTCCTCTTTCTCTTTTCTTTCCCTCTCCTTCCGCTCTCGTTCCTGTCGCTTTCTCCTCTCTTGTTCCTCTCTCTTGGTTCTCTCCGCCTCCCTCTGTCTCTCCTTCTCCCTAATTTCCTTCTCCTTCCTCTCGGCATCACGTTGCTCTCTCTCCTCCCGTTCCTTGGCTTGTTTCTTGGCTTCCTCTCTTCTTATCATATCAGCCCACCCCTTCCTACTTAGGAATTCTCCTAAGATCATCTTTTTTTTCTCCTTCTTTTCGTCACTCATTCTCTTTAGTTCCTCTCTCCTCCTTCCACGAATCAGGCTCTCCTTCCTCCGCACTCAGTCTACAGGGAAAGATACCGGGTATACCCACCACCGTATACAAAAATATCC
>NW_018022742.1:16378-17746 GCF_002006095.1 Pseudomyrmex gracilis | reverse complement strand
ATCAAGAAGGAGGCTGCCGAATTAAGGCCGGAGGCGAGGGTAAAGCGGAGGAATCGTCGAACGTAAGTGACTGATCGCTTTCTCTCTCTCGCGCACATACCAAATGATTTGCCGTCACGGATCGATTCTGTACGTTCTAAGTCAGCTCGATCCCGTGAAGCGTTTATGCGATGAAAGATTGTTATGTTGTGTATCGATTGTGTAAACGCGGAATTTTATCATTACCGCGATTACTAAGTTTTGCTGCTCTCTCTCGGTGTGCCATGATCGCAACAATCCGGGCGTATTAGCTCGTCATTCGTGCGTGTGTTATTGTCTGTTTTTTTTTGCATGTTTTCCAGAGTTTATTTTTGTGCCGATCTCGCTAGTTCTTACCGTCGGAATGCGCTCAGGTTATTAATAGCGAATTTAACGTGATAATAATTTTGCTAACGCCCGAATTAACGGCGCGAATTGTGCCGACGTACCGCGACATCGTTTCGCGCCTATTGTTTGACACGCGAGACAAAGACCACGCGACCACCGTACACCCTATCTTACGTTTCGCATGCGACAGCGCATTCCACGGCGGAGATAACTTCTTGCGGTCATCCTCGCGCGGTCGCCGACAAATATTGATGCGGAAAAATTACTTTTTCAAACTAGCGGCTGATCTATGGTATTTCATAAGTGCAAAGTTGTTTCTGCGAGTTTTGGGAGCTACACACGGTTTATACCATTTTTGTACGGTTCTTTGCTCCGTTCATCCGATCCTTATATTATACTGCCAAGAATGTTAATTTTATCTCTTCAAAAGTCTGATCAGTAGCGGTCTAAAATATTTTTCCTGCGCTCTCAGGATTATTCTTTCGTGTCACCGGAATTAGTGACATCATAATTCGAAGATTATCTTTTTTTTCTATCCTTGCCAAGATCAGCTGCTCATATTGCCGAGATTAATACGACCTTGTATTTCGGGTAATTTTATGATTGTATCATTCCGTGCGGGCGGAACCGCGAAATTATATTGCCGCACTTCATTCTGGTCGACGAGCGACCCAATTTATACATCTTATATTGTTATTAAATTACTCTTTATATATTATTTACCACGAACAAGTTTCTCTGCCTTTATTTAAATACTGCCTCCTGAGCCCACGCCTCTCCGTATTTTTAATTAACTGAGCTGCTGAGTATTATTGCCGTCACGTCAACTAGAGGTAAAATTTTATGGACGTCGAGATTGTTGAATAATTGGCTGTAGATTTTGGAAACGGCGTGCGTATGTACGCCTGGCGCCCAATCGTACGTTTGGTGAGTAAATCGTTGATCTAATTCTGAAAAGACGTGCCGAAGGTGTGCGACACCTTCGCTACAACATCATAGAGC
>NW_018022742.1:0-9338 GCF_002006095.1 Pseudomyrmex gracilis | reverse complement strand
GCGACGGCCCGAGCTCGGTCCGGGGCGCGGTGTGCGGTGCGCGCAGGCCCGCGCGTGGGGCTCTGGGTACGGTTTGCGGTCGCGGCGCTCGTGGTCCCTAGATTTAGGACGCGTTCCTACGAGACGGGTTAAAGTGCACAAGTTGTAGCACTTTCGGTGCGACCTAACGGCTACTTGGGGATGGGTAATAATGTTACGCTCGGGGTACTTATAAGTATATATATTTTCTATATAGAATATTTACAGTGATGGGCTGCCCCGTCACAATATAAATTGGAATTGCGCCACGTAGTTGTAATATAAAGTCACCAAGCCACCAAGTGTAACGATTCATTTAAGTGTGAGATTATCCAAGTTTGTATTTTCAAAAACAATGTCTGTGTATTTTTAACAAAGATAACAAATTATAACAAGATAACAAGCAAAATGTTACATGTGAATCCTGCAAATGTTATTAATATGTTAATTGTGTCATTCCAAATTGTAAATATTCCACAAACATCTGTAAATGATAAAGAAATTGAATTACATGATACTATAAAGGATATTATACAAAATGCAATGGATGACTTATTATTTGCTATGGAGTCCGACACTACATTAAAATTCGAGAATTATTGGAATGCAAATATATGTGATGCAGAATTTGTTGGAGCAGACGAAGTAAAAGAACTTGAAGAAAGTGATGAACATGAGGAAGAAGATACTTGTACACCAGAAGGAGAAATTGTAAATAATGACTATAAAAGAAAAGCTGTTGAGTTCTGGAAAAGTGGAAAAAAAGGCATTACACTTTATCAACAGTACAACATCGTTGTAAAAAGGTAAAGTCCTTGTCGCAATTGTATAAATGGGACCTCTCTTTACAAAAAGGTGGTACTCATAGACAAAAACTATTAGATATTTCTCAATATGTCTTGGAAAAGTTCAAAGATGCTAATAACAACAATAGAATCATTCATGATTTAGATCTACGACGATGGGCCTTAGGAGCAAAAAAACAAATTAATCTTCCTCATTTTAAAGCAGGAGCAACATGGATAGTAAATTTTAAAAAAAAGCATGGGATAGTATCCAGAAAGATAACCAAATTTATAAACCGTTCGTCAAAGACAAATCAAGAACAATTACAAACTGCATGCCAAGAATTCATAAGTTCTGTGAAATCATTTATAGATCTTTTTGAAATACAAAAAATATATAATGCAGACAAAAGTGGGTTCAATTTGGAAATACATTCAGGCAGAACGTTAACAACACAAGGTGTTAAAACAGTCGAAGCCATAGTTCAATCACAATCAGCAATTACACATAGCTATACCATTATGCCTACAATTTCTGCAAGCAGACAATTACAATCACATATTTATTTGGTTTTGAAAAAAACCAGTGAAAGTTTTGAGCCACGCGTAAAAAAGACTTTATTTAGGTCTGCAAATGTTTTTATCGCGGCATCAAAATCAGGAAAATTAACTACACAACACTTTCAATCTTGGTTTACAAATGTATTTTTACCCGAAACTGGGAGCTTCAGTTTGTTATTATTAGATTCTTGGAGCGGACATTGTCCTCAAAGCCTACAAGAGTTTATGCCATCTACATATAAAGATGTACGAATTGTGAGTCACGGATATAAAAGAGCTTCGCAGGGCTCTTCGAGACAGTACAAACAAAATTTTCCACAGCGCGGTCCCGGTCAATACGCGAGCAAACAAAGTGCCGGCGAAATAAGTGATCAAAAGAACAATTGTGTTTGCAACAAGTGTGGATCCTGCTTTCCAATTGGAGCTCACTCGAGACCGCCGCCGCCGCTCTGTTGCTACTTGCTGCCGCCTAGTACAAGATTAACAATAAGTAGTAAGTGCTAGTATTAAGTCGCGAATACGTCACCTGTGTCTCACGCCGCGATCAAAGATTGAAAGTAATTACCAGAACAGTTGCTCCCTTCGTTAAAATAGAGCTAACGCTGATACGGATTGCAGACGATTCGCAAGAACCGTCAAGCGATTCTCAGCGGGCGCTCTCGCGCTGTCGGAATAAAGACCATCCAAATAAATAAACTGAGGTAGCAACTGACCTACAAACCCCGAGCCGCGAAAAACTTATAATCACGAATTTTAAGTGGACCTGACCGCTTGCCAAAAACGGTGGAAATCCAGAGCCACCCTCCAGGAATATCGCCGAAAGGCCGCCAAACAAGCCCGGAAACAGGCTGAGGCACTGCCGGTTACCACCTTTCCTTCGACAATAGAAAACAAACAGAGCACAATAGCAGTTCTCAGAAAAACACCTACACACCACCAGATTTGCGAGCTCAGTCGCCTCCTCCGCGCTCTTCTCCACTCCGCCCTTCGCCACCATCCTCGCCCGAACCAGAATATTTAAGCGAGCGCCCCGCGGACCCTTCTCGTCCACGCACCTTCTCTTGTCCTCTCCATCTCCTAGCGCTCGCCTCTGCCTACAAAATTACCACTCCTACCTCCACCGCGTATGTAGTCGATCCTGAGAACCTTGATCCCCCCGAACTCCATCGGATAATTTCCACCTATTCTCCAAATGCCCTCCTTACTGTTAAATTCCCCCTCCTTCCAGAACACAGGTTAGTCCCTGTAAGAGATTTTTATAAATTCTTCCCCCCGGCTATCTGTAAAATCACGGAAATAATTGAGGTCAAACTGGACTGAGTTCGCAGTACACACATACTCACATCCACTTATCCATGACAAATTAAAAAAAAAAAATGTAAACAACTATCAGAACCAACTATGTTAATTTTGTAAATACATAACTACACATAAAATCAAAATGTCGAACAAATATACATATTTGATTATAAATATCGTCTAATCATTTCTAATTGATCTCTTGCCCACCATCCCGCACCTCTAAATAGATCGCACAGTCTCATCCCAGGCAATTGAGATTTGCATCTTAGGCCTTAAACAGAGACACACGAGCAAAGTCCAAACAGCGACGGAGTAAGAGCGGCACACGACCGTTGACCCGTCCGCCGGACCCGATACATCGCTCGACTCTCGGACCCACACGACTGTTTCTCCAAGTGTGCGTGTCACGAGAGATAAAGAAAATTCGACAAGTGTTACGCTCCGTTCATGCCCGACCGTTTCCAGGGTCCAGGACGTAACATAATGATTGTAATTGTTTCAAACTTAAGTGTAAAACTTTACACGTGAACAATATAAATATAAATATATATATATATATATATGTTTGTATGCATGCATATATTTATCTTTACATTATTATATTTATATTACTATATATATTTTTATTCCACATATCCAGCGTAAAGCTCCTATAACCGTTTAAATTTCGCGTGGTTTGAAACTTTTTTTTTTTTAGAGCCTAAAACTCTATTAATTGTAATTTTTCTTATGTTTTTCTTATTTTTTAGTAATTTTCTTCAGGACATCAAATCTTGAATTTATGGATTTGTAAGCGTTTGTAATTGTTCAATAATTGTTAATTTGGACTTTAATTCTTAAATTCATACAAAAATTTTTTGTATGTCAAATTAACGTTACGTGATTACTAATTAGTATATATTTAAAAATTTCAAAGTATATATTAATCAGTAATCGCGTATGGTCTTTTGGGTACAACAAATTTTTGTATGAATTTAAGAATTTAAGTCTAGATTAACAATTATTGAAAATTACAAACGCTCACAAGTCCATAGTAAACGCTTAACGTTAACGCTATGCAAACGCTTAAAAACGTTTTATATAAACGCCTTTCAAACGCTGTAGCGTTG
This sequence comes from Pseudomyrmex gracilis, assembly GCF_002006095.1. Lineage (NCBI taxonomy): Eukaryota > Metazoa > Arthropoda > Insecta > Hymenoptera > Formicidae > Pseudomyrmex > Pseudomyrmex gracilis. The sequence continues at coordinate 5,563 of NW_018022742.1, read as the reverse complement.
CAATTTCCGCCCTATGAATTTTCTACTGACCGTTTCAAAACTTTCAACGAATTTCCCCAAAACCCTCATACAAACGTCAAATAAACGCTTATAAAACTTCTTATTTTCGTCAGGGAATGCGTCAAAGAAGAATCACCCTACTCATGTGGCTCGACCGAGTACGAGAAGGAGAAATTTGCGCAGTCAACACCGGCAGCAAAATCGACAGCGAATGGCACAGAGGAATCATAATTAAAGACCTTGGAGATGGAGTTGTCCTTGTTTCTCTTAGAGATTGGGGAGTAATGATGCAAATAAGAAAACATCATCTTTATACGTTGGAGGATAGATTCCGCTAACTCCCGTGGCAAGCCATCCCGTGCGGATTAGCCTACGCAGTTCCCGCCACGCTCGAGCCGTACTGGCCGAAAAGGACCAACACTATGCTGCGTCTCCTGTGTGAGGGAAAGAGAAGATGGATGCTTATCCGAGGTTCCGCGAGCACTCGCAACGAAGGAGCTTATGTCGACCTTACGATCAAAATAGAAAATGAAGGAGAGATAATGTACATACGTACATTACTGAAGAACCTTGGTTACACTCGGAACGCGGAAGAAATGAAGCCAGAAACTCAGCCGCGTTTCTCGAGTGGATCATCCTAAATTTCAATCTTAGAATAACCAATATTATATTCTACAACCATATTCTACAAAACACATATACACATACATACAAATACATACGTACACACATAATCACTCAAACAGTCATACACACATATGTGTATATATGTACATCACACTCTACGTATATATATTTAAGGTACATATCTATACTCGTCTAATCTTACTATTATCATTCAAGTATATACTAAATAACATTACGAAATAATTACGTATATATTATATGTATATATTGTGACGTGACATTTTTCGTGTCTGTCACAAGGAAATAATTCCGGCCGGCACGGGAGGCGATGGGCGTCTTCCGCTATTTAAGGGAGAGCAGCTCGTTAGGTTGCGCGCGAAAAGCGAAAACGCGCGTATCAGCGGAGGCGCTCAGCGCCTACGGCGTTCGCTATCTCTAATTGAAATGTTGCGATGATTATTAATCTTGATTCATGTATTTTCAGGCTAATTCCTTGTAGCTTAGAGAGAGAGAGAGAGAGCGACTCACGTAGCGTCGAGCGTAGAGGAGCAAGAAGGAGAAGCGATACGGAGAGACAGCGACACAGGGGCGTAAGGGTCTCATAGGCGCGAAGCGCGATGCGATGATGTCGACGACGGACCGGATACCGGTACCCCGACTTCACAAAAACCGGAGCGGGGCTCCCAGTGGAGTTGTCAGCCCCGTCCTGCGGAAGTATGGGTCCATACGAGCATTTGCAGCAGAAATTAAATGAAGAGGGTTGACACGGCTAGAAAAGAGCCCGCGTTAACACATTGCCGATACGCACGTGGCCGCCGTCAATCATAGCGCCGCGAAACGCAAGATACGATTGGCTAATTAACCGGCTGAGGAACGACATGCGGCATCGAGAGCAACTTCAGAATCGGCCGAGATCATTGTTGTGCGTGCCGTGAAAGACGTGTTGTACCGCTTCGACGGTACTGGATTCTTTCACAGGATTTCCAGTTGAACTCGAGGAAAAGTGATTCCGCCTTTTTTTAATAATTGAAACTATCTTTATTTCGATAAGTTTACAGCTCAGCTTCTTATAAAATTAGTACGACGACTTTGGCGGTAACTCTCGAACTTCTGCTCTCAACTCGGTCACATCACTTCTTATATCACCGAATTGAGAGCATCACCTTGTCTTACCCTAAACAACGTTGCACGAGTTGATCGCGCAACCCGCCCATCCTTGCTTGATCAGCTCTCGGAGACAGATCTGCCGTCCTTGCTGATCAAGCAACACTCTCTTTTACAACACACTCAACTATGTCTCAATCAACCATACGTGACTATCTTACGCTTTAATTTCCTAATTTCCACGTATGTGACCTTATACTAATTGCACCTTTCTTTTACAAACTTCTAAACATGACTATTACCACACTACACTTGATTTTCCAACAGACGCAAGTTTTTCTTGTAAAGCCACATACAGTGCTGTGAGTGAGTGCCGAGAAACAAAGCCTGAGGAGGATTTTGAGGAAAGTCTAACACTGAGCGAGCTTGAGGGCGAGAAAGCTGCCGAAAGTAGAGTGGACCCAAGCAGCCACGAGAGGAGGTGCCGACAAGCGTGAGTGATCGTTCACTCTCTCTCTCGCATATTCTTTATTTCGTTAATTATAAGATTTTGCGGTCGTAGATCGAGTCCATACGCTTACCGTTGGCTCGATACTGCGCTGCATTCGGGTAAAAATTATTAAATTGTACTTTACGGCCAAAATCGCAATAATAGCTGCCGGAAATAATTACATCATTGCTGCTCTCTCATCGCACCGCGGTCGCAACAATCCGGGCGAAATTCCGCTCGTTATTCGTGTGTGGTTGTTTTTATTTTTTTCTTTTGTATCACGGTAGTAGCGTGTTTTCTCTCTATTCGTCTTGTACCGCGCCTATAGATTATTATCGTACTGAGCGCGTAAAGTCGAGACACGGAATAATATTCTTTCGTTACACCTACGATATTCCAGATCTATTAGATGCGAATCGTGCCGAAATTCTGGGCCGTCGGACCGCGGCCGTGCCGCGTTAGATCCGTGTTCCGTTCGCGCTATACGGAGCGCGCGACGCCCCGCGCCGCGCCGGACGTCTCGCGCGCGCTAGCACATTCCTTCGCATAGATAACTCCGGCGGTCATCTCCACCCGACCTTATACCGCGAGAAATAAGGGCCGCGTCCGCGAACAAACAATAGAATAAGCTCACACCTATTACATTAACTGCCGATCACGCGTATTTAGCCGTGTCCGACTGTCGCGCAGTTGTATTTGTTATATTTTCTATTGTATTTTTTATTGTTGTTTATGAGACACTGTATTGCCAATATTCGGTATCTCTGGAACACTGAGTTTTATTAAACTTTTATATTTTTTATCCAACGTAAACGAACAAGTTTCTCTGCCATCATTTATTATACATTGCCTCCTAAGCCTACGCCTCTCCGTTATCGTCATTAACTGAGCTGCCGAGTGACCTTGCCGTCACGTCAACATTATTTGTTCGGATTCTTACGGCGAATTAAGATTTTTGAGTTGGCGTGTAAACGCACGCCTAGCGCCCAACTATCGAATTTGGTGAGCAAAGAACTTTATTTTTTTTGAAAAGACGTGCCGAAGTTGTGCGGCGCCTCCGCTACAACACCCTAAAACAAGGTGTATATATATTGTGACGTGACATCTTTTCGGTGTCCGTCACAGGGTAATTAATACGGCCGCACAGAGGGCAGTAGGCCCGCGTCTCTCATTAGTTAGAGAGAGCGACCTATCTTGTATTTTACGATCATAGGTACGAGAAAATCTCGAAAAAGCGTATAGTAAACAGGCAGAATCGTATAATGCACGCCGACGAAACGTTACTTACAAACAAAACGATCTCGTCTGGAAAAGAAACAGAAGTTTCTCATCTGCAGCGCAAAATATCGCCGCGAAGCTAGCTCTCAAGTATCAGGGCCCACACAAGATAAGTAAGAGAATTTTATCCGTGGTTTATGAATTGGTAGGATTAGATGATACTCCGATGAGTAAATTTCACGTGAAAGATTTAAAACCTTATCACGAATTCTTCCTAGACAATCCCCCTGGGTAAAGGTACTCCTTTGGTGTTTCCAGTCATTGTACAGATGTCAGGTCCTGGTTCGTACGGTGCCGCTAAACACAGGTGCCGCCGAAAAGTATCGAGAATGGCGGAGGGAAACTCCTTCAAAAAGTTCTATCAAAAAGTGGGCACTTACGTCAGAGAAAGCGTGCAACGATATCGAGAAAAACAACAACAAAGGGAACAAGAATAGCAGGAACGAGAACAAAAAGCCCTTGAGTGGTGGGAAAGAGAACAGTGTGCAGAAAAGAAGCGACAGGAAAGAAGCAGGCAGGAAGAACGAGAACGGCGAAAGAAAAAACGACGAGAAGAGCAGGAACGTCGAGAGAAAGAAATACGAGAGAAAAAAGAACGCCGAGAGAGAGAGATGCGAGAAGAAAAAGAGCGGCGAGAAAAGGAACAACAGAAGAGAAACAGACAGGAAGAACGAGAACGGCGAGAGAAAAAGAGACGAGAAGAGCAAGAACGGCAAGAGAGAGAGAAAGGGAAGAAGAACGAGAACGACAGGAGCGACAGGAAAGAGAGCGGAGAGAGAAAGAAAAAATAGAGAAAGGCGTGAACACCTACAAAGGATACTCCGGGAAAAACAGGAAGAGGAGCGTTAAGAGAGAGCACGCCAAAAAAAACAAACTAAACCAGATCTCCTCCGCTGAATGACCATGGAACTAGAAGCGCGGGAGTGAAACACCCGCAATAAAAGACTGTGGCAAGTAGTAGACCGAGAAATAGAACGTGCCGAACGCGCTCACAAACAGCGACTACAAATGGACTTGCAACGAGGGCACAAAAACAGCGGAACGAGAAAGACGGGAAAGAGCGGAACGGGAAAAACAAGAACAAGAGCGTAGAGAACAATTACAGCGGGAAAAACAGGCCCAGGAACGACGAATACGAGCTGAGCAAGAAAGAAATGAGAAAGCAGCACAGGAACGACAGAGGAAAGAGCGAAAGAAACAAGAACGCAGAGAACAGGAACGGAAAGAAACGCAAAATCGTGAGAGGATGGCTCAAGAACAGCGAGCCAGAGAAGAACAAGCCCAGCGAGAACTGGAAGAGAGAAAGGAAAGAAAACACCGAGAAAAGGAGAGGCGAGAGGAACGAGAACGGCGAGAACGGCAAGCAAGAGAGCGACAAAAACGAGAAAACCGAATTCGAGAGCAGAGGGAAAGAGAGAAGCGTGCCGAGTTAGCACAACAAGAACGAGAAAGAAGAGAAAAAGAAAGGCGTGAGCAGGAACAGCGAGAGGAACAAGCTCGCCTGGACCGCATTCGCATGATGGCTCCTCGAGTAAAAGACCCCCGTCCAGAGTACCACCCGCAGCTAACCACCTCCTGTTGGAATTGTGGCGAAGTAGGCCACAAATATTCAAATTGTCCGAAAGGAAGGGAGAAAGAAGATTTTGTTACAGCTGCGGCAATCTAGACGTAACCATCCGCGGTTGCAGCAAATGTTCGGACGCATGCGAGAAGTACGATCGACCAGAGCGAAAACCCTGCTAAGGCTCGCCCCGCCAACTGCCGAATTCCTGCCGACCTGCCGTGACCTTACAAAGAAGCTGTCTACTACCTTGCCGAAACGCCACAGGACCACCCGATGAAGTGCCGTTCTCATACGAGCAACCGTGCCATAGCCAGACACCAAAGACGATATGTTAACCGTTAGAGTGCTACGCGGCGCAAAACTGATCCGATAGTTTGTGTCGAAAATTGCGGCGCGGCGCAAAACTGCTGCGCAAAACTGCTGCTCCGTGGGAGTAAACGTATTCTAACCTCGCGCATAATTTGTTACTAGAGTTAATAATCAAAATAGGCATAGCACTT
>NW_018022741.1:35775-36982 GCF_002006095.1 Pseudomyrmex gracilis | reverse complement strand
AATCGCGACTAATCGCATATACATAACGAGAAAATGAAAATCATTATCAAGAGGCACGGTAGTGCCTCGCGCCACGTTTACTCGCAATGAAATCGCGCGCAAACGAAGCGAGTACTTCGTGTCTCTATTAATCAAAAGTGAGTAATTCTGACATTTGCGGAAATATGAAATATTTATATTTTAGTAATGACTGAACCGATNAACTTCTTTTTAATCTCAATCGATTCAGATCAAAACATTTAAAACAAAGTATTATTGCGGTTTTTGTGTTTGTGTTTTCTAATTGGAAATATTTGACAATAACGTTTTGACAGTGAAAAATTCACGTTTTCATGGTCGTCGTGGGATCGGAATTTGTGAACGTTTGTATGTCTGCTAACAGATGGCATACTTTGTAACGGTCCTACTTTTGATTGAGACTTACTCCGTTTTTGTTTTAGTTACTTTGATACTAGCTGCAGAATAGCTCGTCGGGATCAGGGTGAAGTATTATAAAATAGAGTAAACTCGGTTAGGTTTCAGAACAAGAAAAACAATAAGAATTTATTAAAAAAAAGGCAAAAGAAAAATATTTACAACAAGAAAATATAATGTACTAAAAAGTAAGTTTCAGAAAATGTGATTTAATCAGCGGTGCTTTGAAAAGTGAGTTTACCAAGATCGCAGGATATTTATTCAACTTCGGAAAATATTTACACCACGAAAAAGTCGCTTTCTTACGAAAACGTGATCTTTGCTGATCGGCCAGCCCTTTTTGCTAGGTGTAGTACGGCGCCGCTGGTTTGCTCGTTTTTCTGGAACGGATCTAGCGGAAAGCCGGTTTGACCGGCGGAAAATACGAGATTCCCCTGGAGCGAGTCTAGCGGAATGCCGGGTTGCCCGGCAGAGAATGCAAGGTTCCCCTGAAGCGGAGCAGAGCGGATGCCGGTTTACCCGGCGGAGAATCAGAGATTCCCCGGAGCGGAGCGGAGCAGATGCCGGTTTACCCGGCAGAGAATCAGAGATTCTCCGGAGCGGAGCGGAGCGGACGCCGGTTTACCCGGCGGAAAACCAAAGATTCCCCGGAGTGGAACGAAGCGGATGCCGGTGTTCCCGGCATAGAATCAGAGATTTCTCGGAGCAGAGCGAAGCGGATGCCGGTTTACCCGGCGGAGAATCAGAGATTCCCCGGAGCGGAACGGAGTGGATGCCGGTTTACGAGGCGGAG
>NW_018022741.1:34068-35523 GCF_002006095.1 Pseudomyrmex gracilis | reverse complement strand
TTCAGAACAAGAAAAACAATAAGAATTTAGTAAAAAACAAAGCAAAAGAAAAATATTTACAACAAGAAAATATAATGTACTAAAAAGTAAGTTTCAGAAAATGTGATTTAATCAGCGGTGCTTTGAAAAGTGAGTTTACCAAGTTAGCAGGATATTTATTCAACTTCGGAAAATATTTACACCACGAAAAAGTCGCTTTCTTACGAAAACGTGATCTTTGCTGATCGGCCGGCCCTTTTTGCTAGGTGTAGTACGGCGCCGCTGGTTTGCTCGTTTTTCTGGAACGGATCTAGCGGAAAGCCGGTTTGACCGGCGGAGAATACAAGATTCCCCTGGAGCGAGTCTAGCGGAATGCCGGGTTGCCCGGCAGAGAATGCAAGGTTCCCCTGAAGCGGAGCGGAGCGGATGCCGGTTTACCCGGCGGAGAATCAGAGATTCCCCGGAGCGGAGCGGAGCGGATGCCGGTTTACCCGGCGGAGAATCAAAGATTCCCCGGAGCGGATGCCGGTTTACCCGGCGGAGAATCAGAGATTCTCCGGAGCGGAGCGGAGCGGACGCCGGTTTACCCGGCGGAAAACCAAAGATTCCCCGGAGTGGAACGGAGCGGATGCCGGTGTTCCCGGCATAGAATCAGAGATTTGTCGGAGCGGAGCGAAGCGGATGCCGGTTTACCCGGCGGAGAATCAGAGATTCCTCGGAGCGGAACGGAGTGGATGCCGGTTTACGAGGCGGAGAATCAGAGATTCCCCGGAGCGGAGCGGAGCGGATATCGGTGTTTCCGGCGTAGAATCAGAGATTCCCCAGAGCGGAGCGGAGCGGATGCCGGTTTACCCGGCGGAGAATCAGATATTCCTCGGAGCGGAGCGGAGCTGATGCCGGTTTACCAGGCGGAGAATCAGAGATTTCCCGAAGCGGAGCGGAGCGGATGCCGGTTTACCCGGCGGAGAGAATAAGAAACTTATTCTTCCGATGAGGATCAAATCTTAGAGTCGCTGTCAGTTTGCCCGATTGAGAAGAAGCTTCCCTAGGTGCTTTTCTTTAGATCCGGAGATCGGAGCAGATCTGATTTCCTCGCTTTTGGGCCCGGCTTTTATACCCGCAGTTTTCCGCGGGCGGGGTTGACAAGACGCGGAATACAATTGTTTGTTTGTCACGCTGGTTGCTTCGTGGCGCGGCAGGGCGCGCGGTGCGGGAGCGGTATCAGCTGGCGTTTGTGTGCGCGGGAATGCGCGTTGCGGGCGGTGCGCAGGCCGCTCGGCTCATGGAAGAGTGTAGACGTACTATGTTCTGTCTCCTTTTCACCAAATTGGCTCTGAGGCGAACTAACGAGGCACGTTCGCGCTTGTTGCGCATGACAACGTGAAATGCTTTTCTGGCATTTTACTGTCTTGGAAAGAATACATGTTATTATTGATAATAAATAAACGTTTTGAGATGCAATATATATTTATATTA